>NC_069503.1:720409236-720656736 GCF_027579735.1 Bombina bombina
TATATTACTGGATTTCCTTTTGTTGCTGACTCCTGCCTGTTCCTGGTCCTTCTACTGGTTTACCCCTGAACTGTCTTACTACTGGATTTCCTTCCTGTTGCCGCTAAGGACTACCCTGCCTACTGTGAGTACTGCTTACCTCATTTTACAGACTTTCTCTACTCTGGGATATTTCCTATCATTCCACTTGATGCCGGGATAAGAAGACTACTGACCAAGTTTGGTCTGATAGAGGAATATCCCACGAGCATTACAGTCTCTACGTGAGATAATGAAAAATAAAAATGCAAAAGTCCAGACGGTGTAATCTACAGTATGTAGAGGCTACACCTTTCACCATATTCCAAGTGCAGGGTATCAGGCAAATGTGTATAAAATCTGTTTACCAGATCTCACCTCAATCGTAAGAGATAAGAGTGATGCTCTGTATAAGGGGAGAGGAATCTGTGTCCACCCTTCGGTCTTTATGGGGTGTTGTCTTGTAGTGGTTGATCCAACTCACTTTAACAATGGCTTATTGTAGTTTTTCCGGAGCAGATCGGTTTTGACATTTTCTCGTATTTTCTTTTCTAGTAATTTAAATGAGGGATTGTCCTCTCCTGCAGAGAGGCCTCCGTTTTGGGGTTGTATCCTCCTCCCTCTCCCACAAGCTCCATTACTCGGCTCTGGGAGGATTTCGGCTCACTAGGGGCTGGGGCTGCACAGTCTCTCTCTGGGAAGGAAGCAAGGGAGGGAAGGATAGAGGACAGAATGAGAGGGAAGGAGGTGGCCTTTTTCTGCTTGTCCTTATTATTCCACATCCCCTTCCCAGCCTCATGCCATGAGGAGCTAGGCAGCCATATTGTGAAGCTGTGAGATCTGACAAGTCCTCCATCCTCCTCCTATAACGGCCCACAGAGCCACCTCCCTCCCTCTCATTCTGTCCTCTATCCTTCCCTCCCTCAATTCCTCCCCAGAGAGAGACTGCGTGGCCCCAGCCCCAAGTGAGCCGACATCCTCCCGGAGCAGGAGGAACCAATCTACTCCGGAAAAACTACAATAAGCCATTGTTAAAGTGAGTTGGATCAACCACAACTAGACAACACTCCATAAAGACCGAAGGGTGGACACAGATTCCTCTCCCCTTATACAGAGCATCACTCTTACCTCATACGATTGAGGTGAGATCTGGTAAGAAGATTTTATACACATTTGCCTAATACCCTGCACTTGGAATATGATGAAAGGTGTAGCCTCTACATAGATTGCAACATCTGGACTTTTGCATTTTTATTTATCATTATCTCACGTAGAGACTGTTTCTGTGCGCTTAAGCTTTTTGATTTTCTGTTTATTTTTTATTTATATATATATATATACATACATACATATTTAGACATGTGTATTTATGTAACTCTATGTTAAAGCCCTTTGCAGACCTTTTTTTTCTAACACCTGAGCCCTCATATCTTTGAGACCTTATAACTTTATTATGCAATCTTTTTATATATATATATATATATATATATATATATATATATATATATATATATATACAGGTAGCCCTCAGTTTACGCCGGGGTTAGGTTCCAGGAGGAATGGTTGTAAATTGAAACCGTTGTAAATTGAAACCCAGTTTATAATGTAAGTCAATGGGAAGTCATCCCTTGAGCCTCCTGGAACTGTTCCTTGGCGCGAACCTGGGGCTATGTAAGTACCTCTGTTCTCTACTTACATTGCCCATTATAGGTGTTACTTTTCGTGCTCCTGGGTGCTGTGTACTTTATTACTGGATTGCTTTTATGTTACTGAACTCTGCCTGTCTGACTACTCTGCTTGTTTAACCCTTAAAGTGCTGGATTGCTATTACATTACTGAACTCTACTTGTATGACTACTCTGTTTGTTTAACCCTTAAAGTGCTGGATTGCCATAACGTTACTGAACTCTGCCTGTCTGACTACTCTGCTTGCTTAACACTAAAGTGCTGGATTGCCATAAGGTTGCTGAACTCTGCCTGTCTGACTACTCTGCTTGATTAACCCTAAAGTGCTGGATTGCCTTAATGTTGCTGAACTCTGCCTGTCTCACCACTCTGCCTGCTTAACCCCTGAACTGTTGGATTGCTATACTGGTACCGAACGCTGCCTGCCTGACCATTCAATTGGTTTACTCCTGAACTGCCTTACTACTGGATTTCCTTCCTGTTGCCACTAAGGACCCCCTGCCTACTGTGACTACTGCTTATCTTATTTTACAAACTTTCTCTGCTCTGGGATATTTCCTATCATTCCACTTGACGCCGGGATAAGAAGACTACTGGCCAAGTTTGGTCTGATAGAGGAATATCCCACGAGCATTACATTATGCTTGGGCCATGGACCCAAATGAGGTAGCAAGAGCAGTCTCTCCTCAAGGACAGATGTTGGGAACCCATACCATACGCTTGCAGAGTGTGGATTCTAAACTAGAGGCTATAACCGCTATGCTCGTCTCATTGCAGAGAAGAATGCTGCTCCTGTTGTTACACAGCCGGTCCCTGCTCCTAGTGCTGCAACTTCTTCCCCTGCTTCTGGAAGTATACTCCAGATACCATTGCCTGACACATATGATGGTAATACTGTTTGTAGGGGTTTTGTCAACCAGTGCCGGTTGCACTTTCGTAATGATCCTCACACCTTCCAGGCTCATTAGTCTAAGATCACTTTTATTATTTCTTTATTGAAAGACAAGGCCCTAGCCTGGGTCTCTCCCCTTTTGGAACAGAGCGCTCAACTCCTGAACAATGCTGATGCCTTCATTTCTGCATTATCTTATGTGTTTGGGACCTCCGGCCGCGCCTCTGCTGCAGAGTTTTCTCTCCTGGATCTCCACCAGAGCAATAGAACTGTGGCACAATACGCCATCGAGTTTCGCACCTTGGCACTTGAGACCAGTTGGGATGTCAGTGCTCTCAAGGCAGCCTATAGAAAAGGGTTGCATGAACGCATCAAAGACGAACTTACTTATCGTGATGTTCCTTCTTCCCTGGATACATTTATAACACCTTGTATCTGTCTAGATTCTCGCTTCCAGGAGAGCCAAGCTGAGAGAGACAGAACTCGTAGAATCCTTCCCTCTCGTCCTCTTACTCGTCTGGTCTCTAGACTATCCTCTACCCCCTCAGCACCTCCAGTAACCTCTGTAGAGGAACCCATGGATCTCTCCTCCCTCAAGTCCTCTGAATCCGAAAGAAAGAGAAGAAGGAGATCGAGACTGTTTCTATTGTGGTTCTAACTCACACCAGCTTAAGAATTGTGATATTCTGCCGGGAAAAGCCAATGCATAGAGGATAATATTGGGGTACCTCTAACGGTGGTCACTACTAAATCCCCTCACTCCTCTCAGATCCTGGTACCTGTTACCCTGACCTTCCTTCAGAATTCTGTCCACGCCCAAGCCTTTTTTGATTCAGGGGCAGCTGGAAATTTTCTTGATCACCGTTTTATGATTCTGGTAGGCTCCTCTTCTGCAGAAAAAGCAATGTCTCAAGATAGCTACGCTGGATGGCACTCCCCTTGGATCAGGTTTAATCCATTTCAAATCAGCACCCCTAACCCTGACTGTGGGAGTCCTTCATACTGAACAGTTGCAGTTCGATGTCATTCATTCTCCAGCACAACCTGTCATCCTTGGTCTTCCTTGGCTTCGTATACACAATTCACAGTTTGACTGTGCTGAGGGATAGTTGGCCTCCTGGGGTACATCCTGCTTCCACTCCTGCCTTGCTAAGGTTACTCCTCTGCACCCATAGCCAGTCTACAGACCCCTTCAAGCTTTCCCTCAGTATATGCAGATTTCACAGATGTGTTTGAAAAGAAAGCATCTGATGTTCTGCCACCCCACCGTCCTTACGACTGCAAAATCGACCCCTTTCCTGGAGCCCCACTTCCTAAAGGGAGGACTTATTCACTCTCCAAAGCTGAAACCAAGGCCATGGAGGAGTATATTCAAGAAAACCTAGCTAAAGGTTTTATTCGCCCTTCCTCTTCTCCTGCTGGGGCTGGCTTCTTTTTTGTCAGTAAGAAGGATGGTGGGCTCAGACCCTGTATTGACTACAGAGCCCTAAACAACATCACTATCAAGAATCGCTATCCCATTCCTTTGATCACTGAACTTTACAGTTCACTTCAGAATGCTCGCTACTTCACTAAGCTAGACCTAAGTGGGGCGTACAATCTTATTTGTATCTTCCCAGGGCATGAATGGAGGACTGCCTTCAACATGAGATCAGGGCATTACAAATACCTTGTAATGCCCTTTGGGCTGTGTAATGCCCCGGCAGTCTTTCAAGCATTTGTCAACGATGTCTTCCATGACATCCTCAATCACACTGTCATCCTCTATCTGGATGACATCCTTATTTTCTCCTCCACCCTGGAGGAGCATTATGAACATGTAAGACAGGTACTTCTTCGCCTCAGGGACAATTCTCTGGTAGCCAAACTGGAGAAATGTGAGTTTGATCGATTTCAGATCCAGTTCCTTGGTTATGTCATCTCAAAGGAGGGCTTTGCCATGGATCCTTCTAAGCTTACCCCAGTTCTGGAATGGCCTCAACCCACCTCATTAAAAGAACTACAGAGATTCTTGGGGTTTTCCAATTATTACCGCAAGTTTATAAAGAACTTTTCCCAAGTAGTTGCTCTACTCACTGAGCTAACTAAACGGAACAGAGACTGCAAGAGTTGCCCGCCTGCAGCCATGGATGCCTTCTCTCGTCTGAAAAAGGCCTTTTTTCTGCTCCTGTGCTCCGCCATCCTGATCCTGATCTGCAGTTCACTTTAGAGGTTGACGCCTCCGAGATAGGAGCTGGAGCGATCTTAACCCAAAGGGATCCTTTAACCTCCAAGTTGCACCCTGTAGCCTTTTTCTCCAAACGCTTTACTCCTGCTGAGAGAAGTTACGATGTGGGTAATCGTGAACTCTTAGCCATTAAGATGACCCTGACTGAATGGCGTCATTGGCTAGAGGGTACTGACCACAAGTATCTGACGTATCTAGAGACTGCTCATCGACTCAATCCTCGACAGGCCAGGTGGGCCTTGTTATTTTCCCGTTTCAACTTTGTAATCTCTTATCTTCCTGGGACTAAAAATAAAAAGTCTGATGCACCTTTCCCGTCAGTTCCCTCAGTCTAGTGACTCTTCTGAAGCTTCTATAGAACACATCATACCACCTTTCATGTGTGGTTGCTCAACTTAACACCACTCTACTTAACAGTTTGCAACGTGGTCAGTCTAGAAAGCCTCTTGAAGCCCCCGCGGCTCCTGATATCTTTTTTGTACATCCGAACCTACGCACCCATTTGCTATTCTGGGCGCATGATAGCAAATTATCAGGACATCCTGTTTTGACAAGAACTTTTAAGCTTCTTTCCCAACATGTATGGTGGCCTACCATGAAGTCTGACTCTCAGCATTATGTAAAGGCCTGCATGGCTTGTGCTGCCAAGATGACTACCCAATCCTTGCCTCCTGGCTTGCTCCAACCATGGACACACATAAACAACCTTGGACACACATAACAATGGATTTCATTGTAGACCTCCCTTATTCTGATCATCATACGGTTATCTGGGTTGTGGTGGATCGCTTTTCCAGACTTGCTCATTTAATACCCTTAAACAAGCTACCCTCTGCCCAAGAATTATCGTCTCTTTTTCTGTTACATGTGGTATGACTACATGGCATTCCTGTGAACATTGTTTCCAACAGAGGTCCTCAATTCATCTCTACCTTTTGGAAAGCTTCTTGCAAATTAATGGGAAACACTGTTTACTTGTCTTCTGGCTACCATCCCCAGACTAATGGGCTGACGGAGAGAGCGAATCATGATCTTGAAACCTATCTCAGAGCTTATGATAATTCTCTTCATACCAATTGGTCTGCATTGTTGCCCTTAGCCGAACTGGCAAAGAACACTCATTGGCACTCTTCTTTACGATGTTCTCCATTTCAAGCCGCAGCAGGCTACCAACCTTGTGTCTTTCCTCTTTCCGCTCAGTCAACAGGGGTGCCTGCTGCAGACCGACATGTTACTAACCTCACTACTCATTGGCAACGTATTCGCTCTTAGTTACATTCAGTTGTCTCCAGATACAAGAGGTTTGCTGATCATCATCGACTTACTGTTCGTGCCTTTTTGGTAGGAGAACGTGTCTGGGTCTCTACTCGACATGTTCGTCTATGTCAACCCAGTCATAAATTAGGGCCCAGATACATCAGCCCTTATAGAGTCCTTAAAAGACTGTCTCCTGTTGCCAATAAAGTGGCCTTGCCCAGAATCCTGTGCATACACCGAGTCTTTCACATCTCACTACTCAAGCCCTATATCAAGAACAGATATACCCGACCTCCTCCTCCGCTCTTAATTCATGGTGAACCTGAGTACGAGGTTGCAAAGATACTGGACTCCAGATACATGAACAGGCAACTGCAGTACCTTGTGCATTGGAAGGGTTACTCTGTGGCAGATCGTTCCTGGATTCCTGCCTGTGATGTGCATGCTCCTTCTTTGGTCTCCAGGTTTCACTCTGCTCATCCCTCCAAGCCTTGTTAGGGTTCTTGAGGTACCATTTAAGAAGAGGGCTCTGTCATGCCGCTCTGCTTCCTTTCCTGTGGCCATTGCCATGGATGCAGTCGGCTCTTTCCGGTTGCTGGGGTGGTTGCTATGGATGCGGCTGTGCTCTGGGTGCACTTGCTGCGATGTCATTCCTCTGAGCTCTTGGAACTGTTCCTTGGTACGAACCTGGGGCTATGTAAGTACCTTGGTTCTCTACTTACATTGCCCAAGTATAGGTGTTACTTTTCGTTCTCCTGGGTGCTGTGTACTTTATTACTGGATTACTATTATGTTACTGAACTCTGCCTGTCTGACAACTCTGCTTGTTTAACCCTTAAAGGGCTGGATTTCTATTACGTTACTGAACTCTGCCTGTCTGACTACTCTGCTTGCTTAACCCTAAACTGCTGGATTGCCATAACATTGCTGAACTCTGCCTGTCTGACTACTCTGCTTGCTTAACCCTAAAGTGTTGGATTGTCTTAACGTTGCTGAACTCTGCCTGTCTCACCACTCTGCCTGCTTAACCCCTGAACTGTTGGATTGCTATACTGGTACCGAACTCTGCCTGCCTGACCATTCTATTGGTTTACCCCTGAACTGTTATATTACTGGATTTCCTTTTGTTGCTGACTCCTGCCTGTTCCTGGTCCTTCTACTGGTTTACCCCTGAACTGTCTTACTACTGGATTTCCTTCCTGTTGCCGCTAAGGACTACCCTGCCTACTGTGAGTACTGCTTACCTCATTTTACAGACTTTCTCTACTCTGGGATATTTCCTATCATTCCACTTGATGCCGGGATAAGAAGACTACTGACCAAGTTTGGTCTGATAGAGGAATATCCCACGAGCATTACAGTCTCTACGTGAGATAATGAAAAATAAAAATGCAAAAGTCCAGACGGTGCAATCTACAGTATGTAGAGGCTACACCTTTTACCATATTCCAAGTGCAGGGTATCAGGCAAATGTGTATAAAATCTGCTTACCAGATCTCACCTCAATCGTAAGAGGTAAGAGTGATGCTCTGTATAAGGGGAGAGGAATCTGTGTCCACCCTTCGGTCTTTATGGGGTGTTGTCTTGTAGTGGTTGATCCAACTCACTTTAACAATGGCTTATTGTAGTTTTTCCGGAGCAGATCGGTTTTGACATTTTCTCGTATTTTCTTTTCTAGTACTTTAAATGAGGGATTGTCCTCTCCTGCAGAGAGGCCTCCGTTTTGGGGTTGTGTCCTCCTCCCTCTCCCACAAGCTCCATTACTCGGCTCTGGGAGGATGTCGGCTCACTAGGGGCTGGGGCCGCACAGTCTCTCTCTGGGAAGGAAGCAAGGGAGGGAAGGATAGAGGACAGAATGAGAGGGAAGGAGGTGGCCTTTTTCTGCTTGTCCTTATTATTCCACATCCCCTTCCCAGCCTCATGCCATGAGGAGCTAGGCAGCCATATTGTGAAGCTGTGAGATCTGACAAGTCCTCCATCCTCCTCCTATAACGGCCCACAGAGCCACCTCCCTCCCTCTCATTCTGTCCTCTATCCTTCCCTCCCTCGATTCCTCCCCAGAGAGAGACTGCGTGGCCCCAGCCCCTAGTGAGCCGACATCCTCACGGAGCAGGAGGAACCAATCTACTCCGGAAAAACTACAATAAGCCATTGTTAAAGTGAGTTGGATCAACCACAACTAGACAACACTCCATAAAGACCGAAGGGTGGACACAGATTCCTCTCCCCTTATACAGAGCATCACTCTTACCTCATACGATTGAGGTGAGATCTGGTAAGAAGATTTTATACACATTTGCCTAATACCCTGCACTTGGAATATGATGAAAGGTGTAGCCTCTACATAGATTGCAACATCTGGACTTTTGCATTTTTATTTATCATTATCTCACGTAGAGACTGTTTCTGTGCGCTTAAGCTTTTTGATTTTCTGTGTATTTATGTAACTCTATGTTAAAGCCCTTTGCAGACCTTTTTTTTCTAACACCTGAGCCCTCATATCTTTGAGACCTTATAACTTTATTATGCAATCTTTTTATATATATATATATATATATATATATATATATATATATATATATATATATATATATACAGGTAGCCCTCAGTTTATGCCGGGGTTAGGTTCCAGGAGGAATGGTTGTAAATTGAAACCGTTGTAAATTGAAACCCAGTTTATAATGTAAGTCAATGGGAAGTGAGGGAGTTAGGTTCCAGGCACCTCTCAAAATTTTAATAAGTAACACCTAATACATTATTTTTAAAGCTTTGAAATGAAGACTTTAAATGCTAAACAGCATTATAACCCTAATAATATAGATTGTATCATCATCAAACTAAGTTTAATGAACAAAAAACATTTTTTTACTTGCATTTTTCTGCAATCAGTTCTCTGCATTGTTAGCATGTTAGATAATATTGGGCCTGCACCTATTCTATGCATTTCAATATGCAGTGATTAATAGGCAGTTAGGCACCCTCAGCTCAAGCAGCTGGACAGGAAGATATTGATAATAGGGAAGTGCCTGCTAAAACTTGTGGCTCGATAAGTCTGGTCTGATCTGTGTATTTAGAGAGGGAGGAGCAATTTCAGGCTGATAAGTTACATAACTTTGCTGCAAAACAAGCGGACAGCTCCACCTACTGGTTATTTTAATTAGTGCACATGATTAAAAAAAAGGTTGTTATTCTGAAACAGCGCAAATTGAACCGGCATAAACCGAGGGCCACCTGTGTATATGTATATATATATATATATATATATATATATATATATATATATACAGTATATATAATTATTAGACAGTGTTATTATGTGTGTAACTGTACTTTAACATGTATTTTTGATGTGTTTTGTGCAACTTTTTTGAAGTGCATAACACTTAACCAGAGCTCTGAAGTTGTGCTATCCCGACCCGTGTTAAATTCAAAGACGTTTACTTTCAACTTGTAATACTTCCAAAACCCCTTATCGCTGGCACGTAACAGCTAGTTTGCCTCACAGTTACTCCCCTCCCTATCTTCTACCCTTATCCCTATACTCACACACATCTTCAACCTCTCCCTCAGCACTGGTATATTTCCCTCATCTCTAAAACATGCACTGGTCACACCTATCCTCAAGAAACCTTCTATCGATCCAACCTCCCCATCCAACTACCGCCCTATTTCCCTATTACCTCTTGCCTCAAAGCTTCTTGAAAAGCTAGTATAGGCACGTCTATCCCATTTCCTTACATTAAACTCCCTTCTTGACCCACTGCAATCTGGATTTCCCCCCTTCACTCAACAGAGACAGCAATTGTTAAGGTTACCAGCGACCTACTTACAGCAAAATCAAAAGGCCACTTCTCTCTACTTATCCTCCTTGATCTGTCTGCAGCCTGTGATACTGTCGACCACCCTAGTTGCTCCATACCCTCTAATCCTTCGGCATCTGTGATACAGCTCTCTCTTGGTTTGTCTTCCTATCTGTCTAACCGTACCTTTAGTGAAGCCTTCTCTGGGGCATCCTCTGCCCTGTTACCTCTTTCTGTTGGGGTACCACAAGGCTCTGTCCTCGGTCCCCTTCTCTTCTCAATCTACAAGTCCTCACTAGGTTCCTTAATAAAGTCCCACAGGTTTCATTATCATTTGTATGCCAACAATAATACCCAAATCTACCTCTCTGCACCAGAACTATCTCCTTCCTTGCTAACCCGTGTCACTAACTGTCTCTCTCATATCTCATCTTGGATGTCCTTTCACTACCTCAAGCTAAATCTCTCCAAAACGGAGCTCCTTATTTTCCCTCCTTCTTCGAAAATCTCCACCCCCATGTCTCTATAACCTCATAACCTCACATGCCCGATGTCTTGGGGTCACACTTGACTCAGATCTTTCTTTCACTCCTCACATTCAGTCCTTGGCTAAAGCCTGCCGCTTCCACCTTAAAAACATCGCTAAAATTAGACATTTAGACAAGACAAGACACAACAAAGATTTTAATCCACTGTCTCATCCTTTCCTGCCTTGACTACTGCAACTCTATCCTCTCTGGTCTCCCTAGCTGCCACCTAGCTCCTTTACAATCTATAATGAATGCCTCTGCAAGGCTCATCTTCCGTGCACGTTGATTTTCATCTGCCGCACCTCTCTGCCAATCTCTTCACTGGCTTCCTCTTGCCTCCAGGATTAAACACAAAATTCTCACTCTGACACACAATGCCCTCAATTGCATTGCTCCCCCCTACATCTCAGATCTTGTCTCCAGATACTCTCCCTCCCGTCTCCTTCTCTCCGCTCATGATATCTTACTCTCCTCCTCTCTTGTTACCTCATCACATTCCCATCTACAAGATTTCTCCAGACTGGCTCCCATCTTATGGCTCCCATCTTATGGAACTAACACTAACACTTACACTAACCTTCCTATCTCCACTGCTACCCCCTAAAACCCCATAGCATGTAAGCCTATGAGCCCAGCTGTTTGTAGTTCACCTTCATAAGAGCCGACTACAACAGTGCAACTCTCGGCAGGACCCTCTCTCCCCATTTGATCC
The DNA here is from genome assembly GCF_027579735.1 of Bombina bombina. Classification (NCBI taxonomy): domain Eukaryota; kingdom Metazoa; phylum Chordata; class Amphibia; order Anura; family Bombinatoridae; genus Bombina; species Bombina bombina. The sequence goes on from NC_069503.1 coordinate 720,420,359, forward strand.
CTGTAATACTTTTTTATATACAACCTATGTATATAACGCTGCGGAACCTGTTGGCACTCTACAAATACCTGATAATAATAAATAATAATAATAAATAACAGCTTCTCCTTGTACAAAGTGTGCTGAATTGTTGAATGATGCACAGTGACATCATCTGCAGCAAGATGATGTTGTAGGTCTTTGGAGGTGGTCTGTGGGCTGTTTTTCACCGTTCTCACCATCCTTTGCCTTTGCCTCTCTGATATTTTACTTGGCCTGCCACTTCTGGCCTTAACAAGAACTGTGCCTGTGGTCTTCCATTTCCTCACTATGTTCCTCACAGTGGACACTGACAGCTTAAATCTATGCAATAGCTTTTTGTAGCCTTCCCCTAAACCATAATGTTGAACAATGTTTGTTTTCAGGTTATTTGAGAGTTGTTTTGAGGCCCCCATGTTGCCATTTTTCAGAGGAGAGTCAAAGAGAACAACAACTTGCAATTGATCACCTTAAATACCTTTTCTCATGATTGGATGCACCTGTCTATGAAGTTCAAGGCTTAATGGGCTCACCAAACCAATTGTGTGCTCCAATAATCAGTGCTAGATAGTTACAGGTATTCAAATCAACAAAAAGACAAGGGTGCCAGAATTTATGCACCTGTCTAATTTCATTTTGATGCATATTGCAATAAACCTCATTTCACTACTGAAATATTAGTCTGTCAGTTATTTGATAGATCAAAATGAAATTGCTGATCCAAACACCCAATTATTTCAAAATGAAAATCATGGAAATTGTCAGGGGTACCTAAACTTTTGCATACAACTGTAAAAAAAAAAAAATATATATATATATATACACACACACACACACATATTTAGACATGTGTATGTATGTACCTCTATGTTAAATCCATTTGCGGTCTTTTTTTATAACACCTCATATCTTTGATCCCTTATAACTTTTTAATGCAATATTTTATTTAATATTTTTTTATCAGATAGTTTTATTATGAGTGTAACTGTACTTTTAAATGTTGATGTTTTTTGTGACTTAAGCAAAGTATATCAAGGGAATTAAGCAGATTTAATAATAGGAGTAAATTTGAAAACCATTTAAAATTCCCTGTAATGTTCTATCTGAATCCTGAAAAAACAAAAATGGGTTTCATATACTGTACCTTTTCATAGGTCCTATAGCATGTAACCTGTAGTGTACTGCAAACATTTAACAATAAATTCTCTCAAGGCATAAATAATTTACTTGACATGTGCAAAAAATCATACTTCATTATTCAGTTTGTAAACAAATAATGTAATTATGCTCTTTCTTTGGCAATAAGTTTGATATATGATATATGATATTAAAAGTGCAATTTAAAATATCTAAATAGCTGATTTTTAAGTATTAATAGGGCTGTTTTTAAAGTTCTCAGTATACTGTAAATAAGCCTTCTTTACTAGGTGTGTTAGAGTATGATGAGCTTGTTTTTTTACGTCATATATGAAAATGTAAGGATTTTGAAGTTTACATTTATACGGTGTGAGTCGGGCTACATTTTCTAAGGGAGGCTTGTCTGTTTATCCAAGAAGTGGTCCTATCATAGATAGCTAGACCATTGTGGCACTGACAAATGAGGCAAGTAGGCAACTTGGGAAATATAGGTCTGCACTGAAATAAGCATGGACATAACTGCTAGTGATTTTCGGGTGATCCAGTTGCTGCTATCATTGACAGATATTCTTTGTGTCCTAATATATAAATATACAAACATATTTATTACAGATATGTGCAGAACATCTGACTATTTAATAGTTTTAGGTAGGAACTTTTTTAATATATCAAGGGCACTGGGAAATTAGGCAAAATTGCGAATTTTATGATATATGGAAGCCTTATTATTCTATAGTAGTTCTGCTTACATACAAACCCAGTACAAAAAGAGTTGTGTCTTGCAGGGGAATAATATGCTGTAATACTACAAATGTAAAGTTTTTATTCACTATAGGCAGGTTATTTTGCCCTCTTTGGGGCTTGTCAGTATGATGTAGGTGCTATGTTTTTAGACTCAATCAATTGATTTTAGGTTTACGGCTTTATGCAAGTTTTGCTGATTATTACATTAATTTTCGTATCCACACTTACAAAGCGTGAAATGAATGCTTGAGCAGAACGGCAGCACCAACCATAGAAAGCATGTTTGGCCCATTTGTATTAATCTTAGCAAAAAACAAATATACTTATCTGTGCAAAACTGCAACACTTATAGTTCAAAATCCATTTAAATTTAATGGGCAGTCCTATAGCAAAGGGGGGAATTATCAAGGACCTCAGCATCAACCATAATGACTTGAGTGAGAAAGAGTCCCAAAGTAGCGAAATAGGCTGCCTATGGTTGATGCTGTGTTATTTAAGCCTCATGTATTTCACAGTTTGCTACACTACTGGTTTCAAAACTGACAGCAGCATAAGGGGTGCCATATTAAAAATGCATTTTGAATTAGTAATACACACTGTGGGATAATTTGTATATTCTATCCATTGTATATTTATTCCTTGCTGAACTAATTAAATGGGGGGTTTATCTCACTCTATTACCAACCATACATTTATTTGGTACAATGGGAGTCCCTGATCTAATGGATTTCCATGGGTGTAAGTGCAGACCCTGTTCCAAGGAGCTTACAATCTAGTGTTTCAATGCTTTGCTCAAAGAGCTTACAATCTTGTATTTAAGTAGATCTTACCTCTGGGTACTTACAGTGTAGAGAAATAAAAGAAATCCCTGATGTAAGACTGCACTCACCATGTGACATAACACTAGTCTCTCTGAAATCTTCAATCTCCCTGCCACTGCCATAGAGTATTCCAGTCTTTGTTATACTGCTTGCCAGATATGAATCAGTCTATGCCCATCTTGTAAGGATTTTGCATCCAATGCAAGAAGATAAGTGCATGACACACTGTACCTTATAATACAGTATTTTTTTCAGTTTCTAATCTGAGGTATAAAATACTGGACCATCCCATGACGTATCAAATCTTGTGCTTCACTAGGTCTCTCTGCTTTAAAAATCCAACAGTAGTACTGGTCCCACGTGACTGTAGGCATTCAAGTTTAGTGTCACAGACATGATAATCCTTGTTCCAGGTTGCTGCAATTCTCAGAGAAAATTGTAAAAAAGCTGCAAGGTGCTTATAACCTAGTAGTATTATTGGTGTCCATACGCCAAGGCATTGCATTGACGATATAAGTGCAAACATATTAATCATATTATTGTATTCTTTTCACCAAGATCCTTTATTGCATTTTACAGATATTTGCAGTGAGAGTGGATTTAAGCCATTCAATTCGATTTAATATCAGTTTATTAAAGTTATAGCAGTGTAAATGTAATTATGCTTTATTGTTGGTGTTATGATTCAAGTTCTAGTGTCACAGAGATGATTTATATATCTTATATCAATAAGCCTTGAAAAGTACAGAAAGCTTTAAACATACAGAACAAAATTAAAGCTAAAGATCTTTATGAAATGGGAAAGTACAGGAAAAGCATGAGAAATTATCTAACCTCACTGCACATGGCTGTGGGGTCTTGGAGCAAGATCCGTATTTGCAATCTAGTGTGGTAATGAAATGTCTTTCTAAAAGAGCTTACAAACTTGTTAATCTCAGAAAATCTTACTTTATATACTTACATTTAGTAATATAAAAATCCTTGAAGGACATCTGTCATCAGAGCGTATTTAGCTTGCCAGATGCGCATCAGTCTGATCTGAATTTTTTTTCAGATCGCCAGTTGTCTTTTTTTCATCCAGGTAAACAACTGCATTTACTGCTGCACCTTACAGTACAGTGTTTAATGAGGGTCTGTCCCAGCACCAGTGAGTGTGCAGCATGAAGACATCTACCATCAGTGAGTATACTGCTGGCCAGATGCACATCAGTCTGATCTGAGTTTATTTCAGATCACCAGTTGTCTTTTCTTCATCTTGGTCAAGCAAAACAAACAGCTGCATCAGATGCTGCACCTTACAGTACAGTGTTTAATGAGGGTCCCAGCACCAGTGAGTTTGCAGCGTGAGGACATCTGCTATCAGCACGTAAACTGCTGGCCAGATGCGCATCATTCTGATCTGAATTTATTTCAGATCGCCAGTTGCCTTTTCTTCATCTGGGTAAACTGCTGCATCAAATGCTGCACCTAACAGTACAATGTTTAATAAGGGTCCCAACATCAGTCTGATCTGAAATTTATTTCAGATCGCCAGTTGTCTTTTCTTCATCCGTGTCAAGCAGAATAAACAGCTGCGTTCGATGCAGCACCTTACAGTACAGTGTTTAGTGAGGGTCCCAGCACCAGTGAGTTTGCAGCATATAAATTGCAGACCCATGCCGTGGGGTTTATATTCTAGGCCTTTACTGGAAGTCCTTGCTTTAGAGCATTTGCAGATTAATGATGCAGTAATGCTTACTATCCTTAAAGGTGGTTTAAAGCCTTTACTGCCAGATGCAAGTCTTATAAAGATAAGTAGAGGAGGCACAGAAAGGCATTGGTGTGTCCTACATTTAAGGCTATAATACTTATAATGCTATAATATGTTTAAAATAATTATTTAAAAAAATAAAATATTTCTTAAATTATATGTATTATATGTATGTGCCCAAAGGAAGCTACAAAGTTATTTTACAATGTATATAAAGATGACTTAGTATTATTCCCTTACTGAGTTGGGGTGATCATGGTTACACTACCTGTAGTAATTGGTGTTCATGCCGGCAACCAGCACATATACAGAGCTGTGATTGTAAAGCACTAGCTGTACTGTAATGTGCTAGCTGTGAAATAAAGATGTATAACTAATATTTACATGTCAGTGGGTACTGAAGCTCAGCAGGATCAGTCTGGCAACTCTAGTAAAGTGAGCAGCAGTTAAGAGGGTGGTGGCTTTGTATTGTCACTTGGTTTTATGACATAACTGCCGTATCACATAAGCCACTTCCTTAAGGCTGTCACCATGACAACCAGGCATCACATTATACCATGACTGTCAGTTTAGCCTTTAGTTATGTTATTAGTGTATTTCTAACATAAGATGTTTAATTGTGTATAATAAGACAACTTTGTAATATACTCATTATTTATTTTGCCACTTTCAAGTAATTTAGCTCTGAATTGTACATTAAGTTGAAACTGTATCCTGCTCACTTTTCAGAGCTAACTCTGCATCAAATCTTTTCCCAATTGGCTTTAATAGATAACAACTGCAAAACAATTCACTTTATACTAATTTAATGGCCATGATTAGCTTTGTTGTCTGTTGACTCCAACTTATTTGACACCTCTAAATAGGGTGAGTGTTGGGTGCGGATTTTCTACTGAAAACCAATTGCAGTAAACACGATTTTATTAGGTTAAACAAATGTTTACACTTGGCTGATTTTTATTCTGTAGGACAGTAACAGAAATGTCTTGTAATTACAAGGTGTTGACTGTCCCTTTAACTTGTAACAAAACTCCCATTATAAATCCTAAATTTCCAGTGTCTATATGTTGGGAATAGATTATAAAATGACATGAACTGCTTTGGTCTGATAATATCTACAGAGCTATGGCTGAGCCTCAGGATCATGTCATGTGATTACCTCTGGGGCTACCAGCCATACTATTTAGCATATGTAATTGTGTAGTGTAGCTAAGAAACTACAGGCGCTAGGTCCTTCATTATTTAATAGTAGATTCCCCACATTTAGAAGCCTTTATGTCTGTATCAATTTTATATTATTTATAGGTAATCTGAACCATGCAAATAGGGTGCCCAGTATTTTAGCAGGCTGTCCAGTACATTCTGTACAAAAATACTGGACACTTAAAGACCTTTGTCAGCTAAATGTAAGGGGCCTTCTAGGCCTTTATGCATTAGAAATATGACTCAAAAAGAAGTTACACTGTGCATTTTCTATTATATGTATTACAAACAACCATGCGGGTGTTCAATCATTGCTGGGTGTTTACTTCTGGTAACGAAGGGGGTCACATCACTACTATGTGCATGTGTTACTGGAAACCAAGGGGATAAAATGACTGCTGAGTTGCGTAAAATATATGTGGTGGGATTAAGGTTGGTGACTAAGGTTGAGCTTTTGTGGAGACATTGTGTGAACCCAGCTACGTCCTGTGTCCAGTCACCTATAGGTCATCCAGTAATTTTATAGAGCACAGCTGGCAACCTTAATTAGGGGGGAAAGGGGCCACTAGTCATAGCTAATCTCCTAAACCCTAATGTGTGTATATAGGGTATTTTTAGAAATCCTCATAGCATCCAGTTCTTACACTATATTAAAGGGACATGAAACCCAAAATATTTATTTCATGATTCTATAATAAAATATTCTTCATTCTCTTGGAATCTGTGATGTTTAGTGTATTTGCCATAGTTCCTGTTTTTATAGCTCTGACGTGTATATAACAGCCACATAAATTCTGTGTGAACAAGTAATCACTTTATTTATCAAGATGCAACAGGTCTCTCATATTGCTGCCTCATTACACACTGTTTGCTTCAGCAGCCTTTTTTTATAGTTTTTACCTCAGTAACATTTCAACTACAGGAAACAGGAAGTGAGGAACTAACTAGGAAGTAGCAGGAAGTGGGGAACCAAACAAGGAAGTATATCAGATATAAATAGCAACAGCCTATACATCACACCTTCTTTCCTTCTCAATAAAAAATAAAATAAAAAACATAAAACAAATGAAGAACAAAAGTCAACAATATTAAATTAACAATTCAGATATGGTGTCTTAATCAGTATCTCTTTGTCCATCATCTTCCAGACCCACCACTTCTTTTTCAGGAGACCTTATTCTTCTTCTACTAGGATACCATTGACGCCGTCTCACTGTTGAGTTTCTCTGGCTAAAGTCCCTTAATGGATCTGGATGCTGCCAGCGATTTGTGGCCCTTCTCATCCTCTTGGATAGGCCAGTATTTTTTTTTTATATAAATATATATTTTTATTGAGGTTTTTAGAAATTAACAAAGGAGATTAAAAGAAAAACAGGGTATTGACATATCAGTGCAGTTGAGTAAATATACAATAAGCTAACGTTTTGTTTCAACGGTTACTGTGTGATAACCAGAACTTGTAAGTCAATTATATTCATTACAGTATATCAAGTAATAACAGGCAAGATATTATCAGTAGGGAGATAATATAAATACCAGTGAAACCTCATTTTCCTTTATGGGTGCGGAAGTGGAGTAACTATAGCATAGGCCACTCATGGGCCCAGTGAATTAGAAATTAAATGGTAAATGATAGTTACGTGGAGGCCACTCTTGGACCATGTGATAAAAGGTAAGGGGAAATCAGCAGGCAAGAGCTGCTCTAAAATTGGGAGGGGGTGTGTCCAGGAGATTTACTGACAGGTAGAAGCATACTCATGAGGATCACCAACAGAGAAGAAAGCTGATATCTGATGTGATACGCGAAATAAGTGAGGGCATGGGCTCGTGTTTTATATTCTTAACTATAAGAGTATGACGGCTTTTGCAAGAATAGGTAAGGGCCTACATATTTAAGTAAATGGGAGGAGAGGAACTATTATCTCTGAATATGATAAATTGATCTTGTGGTATGGACAAATCGCAACCCAAAGGGATGGTTATTTGTGGGTACAGGGCACACTAAAATCAAAGCATGAAACTCCGTAATTGTATAAATATTTGTTTGCTCAGCATATCAAATTATTCTATCTAGGTTTCTCGGATAGGATTGTTAAAAGTAATGACACTAAACCTATTCATATTTTAACTGGGTACAGCACCAACATTGTGCCGTGAAGGCTAAATAAACTTACCCAGGAACTTTTGAGGTAAACAAAGGTAACAAGTGTAGTGAGAGCAGAGCATTCACATATGGGAACCTTAGTAAATCCTTATGCTAGTTATGATAGGGGGAATTAAGAGTTAGGCAGTCTAGGAGATGGGTAAAGAGTAAGGATAAGGACTCTATATCAACAACCATCAAATGACCCATGAAACTAGAACATATAACATGAGTCATTAACCATAGACTGGACACATTCCTCAAGTAGAGTTACTCTCATTAAGGTGTCCCAATACAATTGTCTCAGAAGTGCAGTCCAGTATATAGTCACAGGGACTGAGTGGCAACAGTACCAAATTTTATAAGAGCTATTACCCAATGCCAGTTTTGGTAGTAAGCATTGCAGGTTTGTCCCTTGTTATGCGGGCTTGCAGTGTTAAAAGCCTTCTGTAAAGGTGTGATTGCTGTATATTGAGAGTAAATAGAGCCTAATTTTAATGAGTGGTAAATGAGGATGGAGGAGTGTTAGCTAATGCTAATGTAGAGTATATGCTATCTAGGAGGGAGCATGGAGAGTGGAACTGGAAGGGAGGTAAATTAACTATAATTGTGGGAGGAGGGAGGCTGCAGGTGTTTGTGGCTCTATATGGACAAACTAAGGTGTAAATGGGGTCATAAGAATGTGATGTGTAGGATTAAGTCCTCTAGGTAGTAGAGATGAAATGGGTTTCTATTGGGGTTGACTGCGTATGATAGAATGGGATAGGGTAATGATAACTTGTTACTGAAATTACTAGTATGGGCCCAACATGGGTATAGGGGACTGGAAGGCTGGACCACATATCTATGAGCCCTTAGTCTGATAACGTCATGATCATTTAAATATGCTTTCAAGCAAAAAAAAGAGACAGTGGACAACATTAAAAACATTGAGAGCAGTCTCAGACATGTATATACAGTATACTTAAGTCCATGGAAGCCAAAGGAAAAGTCTTCGAGATTGTGCAAGGATCTTTTCTAGCCCACTCCTATTCTACAACCTGTCTGTAAACTACGATAGGCCTCTGGATGAACCCCTGTGATAAGGTAGGACTTCTGTGGAAGGGAGCCATGCAGGACGCTCCGTTCGTGGGTAAGAGACAGGTCTGGTGCCCAATTTCCTTTCTCCCATGCGACATGCTCCTTATATGGAATGTAGAAATTTTCCGATGTTTGCCCGCAGGATTCGGCTGCACCTCCCGGAGCCTTGATTGAAGGTAAAATGTTAGATATTAGAGCGATGTAGGAGCATATGCTGGGAGAGAGAGAGAGCTAAAGATGCCACCACAAAGTGGTCGGGAAGAATCCTGCTGACCCTGATGTAGACGCAGCGAGGTGTAGTGAATCCTCTGCGTGAGGCTGTGTCGAGTCGCTACTTGCTGCCTTGTGTAGGATGCGTATTGAAGCTCCTCTAGACTGCCTTTCTTGTGTCCGCTCGTGAGGGTGTTGAACAGGTAGCAAGTCTTCTGCCGGGTCTACAGCATGGGTATCGTAGCTGATTAGGTGTGCAACGCCTTCTTGGTTACGTGGGTCTGTGATAATAGACCGTAGGTCGTGGAACTGTCTTTCTGCTTTACAGCTCAGCTCCTCCAGCAAGAAAGTTAGGTGTGTGTAGTACTCCTCCATCCTAAAAATATTGCGAAGGCACTGTTACCCGGCTAGATGGTAAACCGGGGGGGAAGTGTTGAGATCGAGAATTAGGCTGCTGAGTGGATGCCTGGTCAAAATATATCCTCAAGTATTAGAAAGAGAGCAATGTTGTATGTAACTTTGCATTTAGAAACTTCCTCCAAGTTAGCAGTTATGAGTGTGTGGCTGGATGCCTTATTAAAAAGGAGACAGTCATCAGATAGTTAAAGTTGCAACGAGAGCTAGTGAAGATAGCGTCTGATCATGGCTGCGGCTTGGACATGCCCCCGATAGGCCAGTATTTTCTTGACCATGTACTTTATTGTTATCTGTACTTTGTCTTGAAACTATGTGTTCCTTAGTTCCATGAGATGTTACCTCTAATTCTTCCCCTATGTTATCTTGTAGATTATTTTCATCTTGAGCCTCAGGAACAGGAATATTGAATACATTTGAAGAGTCATCATGCCAGACTGCATGCCAGATATCAGTGTCCGGCTTCATGGTTGGCACAGCTGGCTTTGTCTGGTTGTGTGTTATATGAGGTCAAAGCTGGTTTGTATGCCTCCGTGTGCAACGTCCATCAGAGGTTAAAACTTCATAGTGTGCTAACCCCAGAACTTTTTTAATTACTGCTGCTTGCCAGCAATTGTCCTGATGATATACACGTATCCAAACAAAATCCCCTGTCTGGTAACAACAATCTGCTTTCCCGCCTTGCATCTTCAATTGTTGCTGGATGACTCTATGTCTAATCTCAGGTTTTAATAGGTCCAATTTTGTTCTAAGCACTTGACCTAACATAAGGTATGCTGGGGGTTGTCTAGTGGTTGGATGAGGTGTATTTCTATATTGCTGGAGGAACACAGATATATGTTGTTCAGGTCTCTTTCCCTCTGCGTTTAAGCCTTTCAGAAAACCTTTAAGCGTTTGCACAAAAATGTTCTGCTTGACCATTAGTGGCAGGATAATATGGTGCTGTTCGATGATGACAAATATCATTTTGTTTGAGAAAAACTTGAAATTGCCTAGAAACAAACTGGGGTCCATTATCTGAAACAAGCAAACGTTACAAACAGTTTCTTTAATGCAGCAACTGTAGCTTCTGTAGTAGTCTGTGACATGATAAAAACCTCTGGCCATTTAGAATGTGTGTCTACCACAATCAGATACATTTTATTTTCCACTGGTCCAGCATAATCTATGTGGTTTCTCTGCCATGGTGATAGAGGCCAGGTCCAAGGTTGTACTGACCCATGTGGAACATCACACTGTGCTTGGGCACATCCAGTGCAAGGTTAACATAACGGGCAATATCCTCATCGAGGGTTGTCCACCACACATGACCCCTTACTTTATGTTTCATGAGGACTATGCCAGAATGACCTTCATGAAGAATTTCAAGAATCTGTTGTTGTAACACAAAAGGAATAACAACCCTTTCTCCCCAGACCAAACAGCCATCCCGAAGTGATAACTCCAGAGCCCTGTTTTGAAATGACTTGAGATGTATTGGAGTCTTTACTGGCCAGCCTTTGCGTACATAAGCAAGTACCTCCCTCAGCACATAGTCTTTGGCTGTCTCCTTTGCAATTTCATTTGCTGTTATCACCTCACAAAAATAAATATTTTATCTATTTGTGGTAGTAAATTCTGAATCCATTGTCAATGGAAGCCTAGAGATGGCATCTGCATTAGCATGTAGGCCATTTGGATGATATTGTATATGATACTGGTAGGCACCCAGAGTCAAGGCATATCTCTGAAGCCTTGCTGCTGTTTTGGTTGAGATACCTTTCTGTGGGTTAAAAATTGTCAATAAGGATTTATGATCCGTAAGCAGCATGAAGGATCGGACATATATATAAAGATTAATTTTTTTTTCACTGCCCATATGATTGCCAGAGCCTCTTTATCTATCTGAGAGTAGTTTTTCTCTGCAGCTGTGAGTGATCTGGAGGCAAAAGCCACTGGCCTGTCTGTTCCATCAGCCATGGAATGAGGCAGAACAGCCCCCAGTCCATAAGGTGAAGCGTCACAAGCAATGGAAAGTGTTTTTTCCAAGTCGTAATGTACTAAAAGACGTGAACTATGGATTAGTTCTTTTGACTTAATGAAAGCTGTCTCACATTCTACTGTCCAGTGCCATGGACGTTTGCTCTCCAGAAGACGATGTAAAGGGTAAAACACGTTAGCTAAATTTGGCAAAAAACGATTGTAGTAATTTAACAGACCAAGATAGGATATCAGTTGTGTCACATTTTGTGGAGTTGGAGCATCCTGCAAGGCCTTGACCTTCTCATCTGTGGTATGCAGTCCATGTTTGTCAATTAAATTAGCACAAAATTCAAGGCGATCCTGCATGAATTGGCATTTATCCAAATTCACCTTCAATCCATATTCCATAAGTCTTTGCAAGACTGCCTCTACATTTTGCTTGTGTTCTTCCTCTGATCTGTCTGTCACCAGCATGTCAACTAACAGGCACTGTGTCCCAGGAATTCCAGCCAAGAGCTCATCCATCATACTTTGCCAGACAGCTGGTGCAGGTGCAATGCCAAAAACCATACAATTATACCTGAATAGCCCCCAGTGAGTATTAATGGTGAGTAGTGGTCGAGAATCTAGGTGTACAGGTAGCTGCAGAAATGCATTTTTCAAATCTATTTTGGTGAATTGCTTGCCACCTGCCAGTGATGCAAAACGGATCATCTATCCTGGGAAGCGAATACTTATCTATTGCAAGCTTTGTGTTGCGAAAGTCCCCACAAATCCGTATCTCACCATTTCTTTTCCTGACAGGAACAATGGGTGAAGCACACTCTTGAGATTATATTCTGCTCCTCAAGTCGCTTTAATTCAGCCTCTACTCCTGCTTTTAGAGCAAACGGTACACTTCTTGCTTTAAAATTTTTGGTGTTGCTCCTGCTTTAGATTTTAAAGAAACCTGTCATCCCTTTACAGTCCCCAACTGCCCATCAAACACCAGCGAATATTTCTCTTTTAACTCCCTAATCCAGTCAAGTCTAGTTTGGTTATCATTTAGCACATGACATGGGTATCTATGAATATCAGGCATACCAAGAGCCTTTATCCACTCCCTTCCAAAAAGTGAGGGACCCCCATGCTCTAAGATATATAGAGGTAGTTCTTTCTTACATTTGTTCAACATAACTGACTGTCACACACCCCACTGGTGCTAACAGCTCTTTAGAGTATGTCTGCAGTCTCACTGTTGTTTGCTTTATTGGCCTTTGTATGTTAAGGCGTTTCCAGTCTGCTAAAGTAATCACAGATACAGCAGCACCTGTATCTAAATCCATAGACAGTTCTTTGCCATTCATAAGAACCTGAACTGTTAATGCAGCAAGATTAGAGTCCATCTTATATATTTTTAAATTCTGTATAGGAAAGTATTCATCTGAATCCTCAGAAGATTCCTGTAGTTGTACTCTATAATTATTCTTTGCTCTGTCCCTCAGACGATTACTGCCTCTTTCTTCTGTGGATCTACAGACTCTTTGTAGGTGACCCATTTTATCATAAGCATGGCACTTGGCATCCTTGAATCCAAGCAGTTGCATCATGTTTAGCAGCTCCACTTGTAATGTGATTGTTCCTGCTTTGAATGTCTCTTTCCCTGTATTTTACTCTGTGCTTCTCTATAATGTGATCTAGAGTCTAATTCAAAAACTTCCAGCTTTGCTTCTCCTGTGTTGTTTATTCTGCTGTGTAACACATCAGCATCTTTAGAGGTGTGTTCAATAATGCTTGCAATGTCCATAGCCCTTTTAAATGTTCAATCTTCTTCTGTGAGTAGCTTATTTAACACTGTACAATCCCGGTCTGAGGCTCTGTGTCCCGTGTCCCGGAACTAGCCTCAAATGCCCTGGCTAAGCGCTCCCCTTGTAAAGCAAGCAGCAGTGAGCACAGACTTTCCAAAAAACTAGCTGGCCAAAGGAGCACTTAGCCCGGGGTTACAAAAAAACAAAACAGGTAGGAGGAGTCTGGAGGAGAGGAGAGACGGAGGGACAGTGGGAGGGGGGAAGACAGAGGCCGGTCGAGGAGCAGAGTCGTCACATCCTGCAGGCTGCAGCTGAGAGCGGCAGAGCAGGCGTTAGTGTGGTCAGGTGCCAGGTAGGACCGTAGGAGGCAGAGTTTGTAAGCCCAAACAGCGGGGTAATGGGGGAATCATATAGGTAGTCCGGGTGTTGAGTTTGTTTAGGAAAACAATGCACTTACAATTATTTAGAGGAAGGGTCTGTGTACAGTGAGCACATGAAATTTGACATGTCCTAAAATGGTAACTGCTGTGGCAATTATGTGTAAATAATATATAATATATATATATATATATATATATATATATACAGTATATAAATTGATTTCATAAAGAATTTGAGGCCGCAAGAAGCCATGCCCCAAGCCACACCCTCTCCACGTCCACTTAAACAGTGTCCAGGAATTTTCTGGGCAAAAGGTGGCAACCCTATTCTACAGCCTCATCGCTACTGTGATGTTTAGTGTATTTGCCTCAGTTCCTGATGTTACAGCTCTGACATGTATATAACAGGAAAAATAAGTCCAGAAAGCTCCCATTTGAAGGTATATAAAAGTCCAAACTTTATTTAAATCCAAAAAGGTTAAAAGCAAATAGAGGTAACATCAAGGATAGGGGGAGAGACAAATACGTCTTACATGTTTCGGCCAAAAGCAGCCGTAATCATAGACATAAATTCGTACAGGTGTCACCCTTATTTACAAAGGTAAAATGTTCCCTATTGGTTAAAACATAACACACCCTTCCCCTTCCCTCCCTTGCAAGAAAACAAATTAACCATTTAAGCAATGCAAACATTATTCCATCATATAAATGCAAAGTGAATTAGGATTAGCTTAAAAAAAATACATATATATACATAGCCAACAACATAAGAGGGGCAAACAGATACACCCTCAGAGGAGCAACCAAGAAATAAAGAATGACTTGGTTATTAATATCTCTCATTACAATCTGAGTGCTACTGAAATTAAAGTCTTAAATTTTGGTCTAGGGTTCTGTCCAACTAGAAAATTTGTGCGCAATTTAACTTTGCGTAGACATTTTACAAATGAGGGAGCACCTAGAGAGGATACCCATAGTTCTGAACAGGTTGACACTAAACTCTCACTTTTGAATTTTAAAGAGATGTGTGATCTGACTACTCTACAATCTCTGGAAAAGGAACAATTCACTGATCTAGATATGGCATACACACAAACCCCCAGGTTCAGAAATAAGTCTAAATTCTATCCTGTGCAATCTAGGGGGAAAGCTTTGGAGAGCTTTCACAAACGAGTAATTGAAGCTTTACATGCCCTAGACAAAACCACAACTGTGGATCACTCAAATTTAAGTAGACAAGAAAGAGAAGCGATTGTATCTCTACAGAACAACTTGTCAATAGTGGTCAAACAGGCCGACAAGGGCGGCAATATTGTGGTAATGGATAGGGACATGTATGTGAATGAAGCTGTACGTCAGTTGAGTGATGTCTCCTCATATAAAGCACTCAGAAGTAATCCTCCTAGATTGTATCAGAATAGATTGAGATCCATTCTTGATGATGCTCTGTATTTGGGTATTATTGATCAAAGTACTTTTGAGTTTTTGTTTGTCCCTGATCCTGTGGTACCTATATTCCACCACCTGCCCAAGATCCACAAGAGTTTGGAGCAAGTTAAGGGACGACCAATTGTTGCTGGAATTGGGTCATTGTTTGAACACTTATCAGAGTGGATAGACTGTATCCTGCAGCCTTTGGTTATGTCCCTTCCCAGCTTTTTAAGAGATACTACTCACATGCTTAACCTTGTGGATACTGTGCAGGTGGTGGAAGGTATGACGTGGCTGACAGTTGATGTCATTGCGCTGTATACGTCAATACCACATTCCTTGGGTCTAGAGGCTTTGAAGTTCTTTCTAGATTTGTTAACTGAATATTCTGACGAAACCAAAGAGTTCATTGTCCTGGCTACTAAATTTCTTCTAGAGCACAATTATTTTCGCTTTGAGGGGGTTCATTATGTCCAGTTAAAAGGCACAGCCATGGGGGCGAAATTCGCCCCCTCATATGCTAACTTATTTATGGGCTGGATGGAATATAAGTATTTACTAGGATATGTGAACCCTCACTCAGCGAAGATATTGTACTACAAGAGATTTATTGATGATTTGATCTTCATTGGCACCTTCTCTGAACTGGAAGCCAGGGATTTTGTAGGATATTTGAATTCTTGTATTCCCGATATCCAATTCACCTATGAGTGGCGGCCTGACACCATACACTTCCTGGATGTGGAACTGAGCTTCAATATGTGCACTAAGAGGATAGAAACCAATATCTATTGCAAACCCATTGCAGGCAATTCCATATTGCATTCCTCAAGCTCACATCCAAGACATGTGTTTAGGGGGATCGCTAAGGGCCAGTTCTTAAGAACTAGGAGAATTAGTTCAAATGATGCTACTTTTTATTCTGAGTCCCAGGCATTATGTAAAAGACTGGAGAATAGAGGGTATCCGGCCCAAGTCATTAATGATGCCATGGAGGATACTATCAAAATTGACAGAGCCAGTCTCTTAAAATACAAAGGTCCTAACAGACAGTCTAATAGTCAAAATGATAATAAACCCTTGTTTATTACCAAGTATTCCATGCAGTATTATCAGATCTGCAACATCATTAAAAAGTATCTTCCCATATTATATGGAGATGATCTCTTGAAAGATGTTGTTAGTGATGGTTGCAGGTTTGTGTATAAGAGGAATTTATCCTTGGGCAATATGGTTTCCCCCAGTCAACTTCGGGCCCCCCAAAATCAGAGTTCTTGGTTAAGGCATAATGGAACCTACAGATGTGGGAAGAATTGTAAAGCCTGTGATGTCATTAAAGTAGGACCAAGCTTTACCTCCTATGTTACCAATGATAACTTTAATACCAAGGGATGTGTCAACTGTTCAACCACCTTTGTGGTTTATTTGATAGGATGTACATGTCACAAACTACAGTATATTGGCATGACTAGCCGTGACGTTCGTACTAGGATACGTGAACATTTGGGATATATTAAGAATAAGATTGAATGCTCAGAATTGGCCAGACATTTCATTTTTGTACATGGGGGTGATGTGCGCACCTTTGAATGGAATGCAATAGAATCCATAAGTAGGCCCCCGAGGGGAGGGGATAAATGGTCAATTCTTGCTAGACAAGAAGTCTATTGGATCAATAAGATGTGCACTTTAACTCCTTATGGGTTTAATTCGGAAAATGACATTATCAACTTTTGGGAATAGGTGTTTTTGCACTAGTTCCCAACTGTGGATAGTGTGATTGCTGACCATTTGTAAATTGATTCTTTTACCAGGGACCAAGTCTAAGTTATGGATGGTAGACTAAATTTATTGATTCATGAGCTATATGAATATAGATACTCAATAAGTGTGATATATTTTGCTAATAGTTTAGACCAGTAGTAAGAGGAAACATATAATGCAGCAAAGCTGAGCTGCCCCTTTGTTTGACACTATTCATGTAATTTATTGCTATATATATTTGAGTAATCAATAATTCTATGCTCTGATGTTTGCCTACCCTAAAAATAATAGTCCATTGATCAGGATTGTTTAATGTATATATATGTATTTTTTTGAAGCTAATCCTAATTCACTTTGCATTTATATGATGGAATAATGTTTGCATTGCTTAAATGGTTAATTTGTTTTCTTGCAAGGGAGGGAAGGGGAAGGGTGTGTTATGTTTTAACCAATAGGGAACATTTTACCTTTGTAAATAAGGGTGACACCTGTACGAATTTATGTCTATGATTACGGCTGCTTTTGGCCGAAACATGTAAGACGTATTTGTCTCTCCCCCTATCCTTGATGTTACCTCTATTTGCTTTTAACCTTTTTGGATTTAAATAAAGTTTGGACTTTTATATACCTTCAAATGGGAGCTTTCTGGACTTATTTTTTCTATTTATCGAGAAGGGTAAGGAGCCCTTCTGTCTAATAGTGCCCTGCAGCCGTGAGTTGTTGTATGCGCCCTGGGTGCAGTACGATGTGGAGGATGGTAATGTAGCTGGGATCGCTGTTCACATCTGACATTGGATTACGCCATCAGTGAGTGCCGGCACGCCGGGTCGTGTAGTCTCGAGGAGGGAGAAGGCACAGAACGCTGAATCGGCTTACCGGTCAAGGAGTAACCTGGCTATTACTACCTGGAACAGGACCGGCTGAATGCTTTTGGTTCCCCGTCGAGCGGGTATGCCTACATTCCTGTAAGTAACGAACTCCGTTGGTTGTCAGCATCAAGATACAGTATTTTTATGGCTACGATACCCTCCACAATCTAAGTTATTTACTCCCCAGGGTTTGTTTAAATTATTTATGCATACAATGTTGTTTCTATAACCAGCACCAATTTCTGTTTTCTGGAGATTTTCTGTACGTTTGTACTATTTTGCTATGTATATAACAGCCACATACATTCTATGTGAACAAGTACTGACTTTATTTATCAAGATGCAACAGGTCTCTCATATTGCTGCCTCATTACACACTGTTTGCTTCAGCAGCATTTTTTACCTCAGGAACATTTCAACTACAGGAAACAGGAAGTGAGGGACTAACTAGGAAGTAGCAGGAAGTGGGGAACCAAACAAGGAAGTATATCAGCTATAACTAGCAACAGCCTATACATCACAGAATCTTTTGTTGAAAAGCAGGGACATAAACTCAGGAGTATGCATGTGTTTGAAGTGCTATATGGCAGCAGTTTTGCAAGAATCATATCCTCTATATGGCAGCACTATTTCCTGCCATATAGTGCTCCAAACACCTACCTAGGTATCTATTCAACAAAGAATACGATGAGAACTAAGCAAATTTGATAACAGAAGTAAATTGGAAACATGTTTTAAATTGTATGCTCTGTCTGAGCCACAAAATAAATATTATTGGGTTTGAAATCCCTTTAAGTAAATCGCCTCCCTTGGTTGTAAAATATATATATATATATATATATATATATATTTTTTTATTTTTTTTAAAAGTAAATCGGCTCACACTCAGTCCTTAAAGGGACATTTAACACTTTGAGAATGTAAAATAAAATGCTTTGCATTAAACTTTTGTTATTCATTTTGCTCCCCTTTTTTGTAATTTAACTTTGTTAGTTTTCCTATTCTGGAGAACTGGTAGTGTGTACTGCCAACTTCACTATTGTAACCCTCCTACATATCTTTCTCTAACTGGCATTAGTGTGTCAGTCCAAGCTTTGTTAACTAGATGACCCGAATGGTAAGTGAAGTTTGGCTATCAAAAAACAATCAGCTAGATTATGAGTTTTGAGGGCTATAGGGAAATTAATGACCGCAACATTTTTGGCGTTATTTCACCTCCCTATAGTGCTGCTATTTCAGGTTTTAAAAAAGCAGGCTTGCGCGGGCGATATGGTTGCGTTGAGCTCTATACCGCACCGAAATCAAGCGCTGCTTTGACGTGCTCGTGCATGATTTCCCCATAGACATCAATGGGGAGAGCCGGCAAAACAAAGCCTAACACCTGCGATCACGGAAACAAAAGCTCCGTAACGCAGCCCCATTGATGTCTATGGGGAAAGAAAAAGTTAAGTTTAAACCTAAAACCCTAACATAAACCCAGAGTCTAAACACCCCTAATCTGCTGCCCCTAACATCGCCGCCACCTACATTAGTTATTAACCCCTAATCTGCCATCCCCGATATCGCCGCCACCTACATACAGTTATTAACCCCTAATCTGCCGTCCCCGATATCGCCATCACCTACATACAGTTATTAACCCCTAATCTGCTGCCCCTAACATCGCCGCCACCTACATTACAGTTATTAACTCCTAATCTGCCGCCCCCAATGTCGCCACCACTATACTAAAGTTATTAACCCCTAAACCTAACCCTAACGTAACCTTAAGCCTAAGTCTAACCCTAACCCTAACGTAACCCTAACACCTGCAACTTAAATATAATTAAAATAAATCTAAATAAACCTTACAATTATAGTTATATTGTAGCTATCTTAGGTTTTATTTTTATTTCACAGGTAAGTTTGTATTTATTTTAACTAGGTAGACTAGTTAGTAAATAATTATTAACTATTTACTAGCTACCTAGTTAAAATAAATACAAAGTTACCTGTAAAATAAAACCTAAGCTACCTTACACTAAAGACTAACATTACAATAAAATAAAATAAATTAAATTATTAAAATACAATTTTCTAACTTACAAAAAAATAAACACTAAATTACAAAAAATAAAAACGAATTACTCCTAATCTAATAGCCCTATCAAAATAAAAAAAATCCTAGCCTACACTAAACTGCCAATGGCCCTTAAAAGGGCCTTTTGCAGGGCATTGCCCCAAAGAAATCAGCTCTTTTACCTGTAAAAAAAAAATACAAACACCCCCCAACAGTAAAACCCACCACCCACCCAACCAAACCCCCCAAACAAAAACCTATGTAAATAAACCTAAGCTAAACATTGCCCTGGAAAGGGCATTTGGATTGCCATTGCCCTTAAAAGGGCATTTAGCTCTTTTACATTGCCCAAAACACTAACCTAAAAAAAAACACCCAAAAACCCCTCAAAAAAAGCTAACACTAACCCCCGACAATCCACTTACAGTTATCGAAGTCCGGACATCCATCCTCATCCAGCCGGCGAAGTCTTCATCTAAGCAGCAAGACGTCTTCATCCAGGAGACCTCTTCAATCTTCATCCACCCGGCAAAGTCCTTATCCAAGCAGAAAATGTCTTCATCCAGACAACATCTTCTATCTACATCCATCCGGCGCGCAGCGAGTCCATCTTCAAGACATCCGTTGCGGAGCATCCTCTTCTTACGGTCGTCGCTGGAAAATGAAGGTTCCCTTTAAGTGACATCAACAAAGATGGCGTCCCTTACATTCCTATTGGCTGAAAGATTTCTATCAGCCAATAAGAATTAAAGGGGAAAAAAATACTATTGGCTGTTGCAATCAGCCAATAGGATTGAGCTTTCATCCTATTGGCTGATCCAATCAGCCAATAAGATTGCGCTCTCATTCTATTGACTGCTCCAATCAGCCAATAGGATGAAAGCTCAATCCTATTGTTTAGCTTAGGTTTATTTAGATTGGTATTTATTTGGGGGGCTTGGTTGGGTGGGTGGTGGGTTTTACTGTTGGGGGGTGTTTGTATTTTTTTTACAGGTAAAAGAGCTGATTTCTTTGGGGCAATGCCCCACAAAAGGCAGTTTAGTGTAGGCTAGGGGTTTTTTTTTTTGTTTTTTTTATAGGGCTATTAGATTAGGAGTAATTCGTTTTTTATTTTTGATAATTTCATTTTTTATTTTTTGTAATTTAGTGTTTATTTTTTTGTAATTTAGTAAATTGTATTTTATTAATTTCATTTATTTCATTTTATTGTAATGTTAGTTTTAAGTGTAAGGCATGTTAGGTTTTATTTTACAGGTAACTTTGTATTTATTTTAACTAGGTAGTTAGCAAATTGTTAATTACTATTTAATAACTAGTCTACCTAGTTAAAATAAATACAAATTTACCTGTGAAATAAAAAGAAAAACTAAGCTAGCTACAATATAACTATTAGTTTTATTGTAGATAAGCTTACAACACAGTGTACAATATGGATTTGATACTTTCCCTTTAAGAATTTCAAACTGCAGCCATCCCACAGTCTCTCCAGGAATCTGTGCAAAACGATTGGGTGTGTTAGATGGAGGCGCTGGTTTACTCGTGTCCCTCTTGTTCTCTCCTGTTTCTGGGTACAAAGGGATTCTTGCTGAGATATCAAACAGTTGCACCAAATAAAGGTGTAATATACTCACAGTATATAATGCAGATTACCGGCTCCTTCCCAGTGCTCAAAAAAGAAAACGATTTCACAGATACTATCATAAAAAATGTATCTTTATTTTAGCCCAACGCGTTTCAACAGTCCCAGTCGTCTTTCTCAAGAGCAATAAAATTGTGTAATCATAAAAAGTGCTTTACAAACTAAAGCATACCTTTCCGCTACACAGGCGGTCTTTAAATACATAATTGATGCCGCTACCTGGTTCCCCATTGATGGAGAGCAGGTTTACACTCGTTGCACAATAAAAAATAAAAAACTTTTCTAAAACAACATAAAACATTTTTGTTAAACTTTAAATATATAATGAGATGCCTTGGTTTTCAAAAAATTTTTAGAAAAGGAAAGAAATGAGGTAAAAAATAAAGAAAGATCATTCCTATTGGAAGATAATAAAAAAGATTATACTTCCATGCATAATTTTACCAAATTTGTGACCACATTTAACACAGAACATCACTCAATTAAAAAAATAATAGAAAAACACTGGCACATTATAAAGGAAGACAAATATTTAGGATTGGTTCCTACAAAACCCACTGTTATATATAGAAAAGGACAAAATTTGAAACAAAAACTAGCACCATCATTGATAAAAGGTATAGCTCCCACAAAACCGCTTAAAATAAGCAATATGACTGTTTTTTTTTACTTGTGGGAAATGTAAGGGATGCAATTACACTAGGAGAACACATAAAACATTTGATTCTACAGTTATAGGGAAAAGGTTTGAAATAAAGGAATTTATTACATGCAAAAGTAAAAATGTTATATATTTGTTGCAATGTGGCTGCAAGATCCAATACTTAGGACAAACGTCCAGATTTCTTAAGACAAGAATCATGGAACATCAAAATAAAATAGAAAAAAAACATGATGATCATGGAGTGCCACTGCATTGCAACAACTGTAAACTTTTCACAAAGGAATCCCTTTTCTGGATAGGAATAGAAAAAGTTGAACTGCATTGGAGGGGAGGGAATTTAGCGAAACAACTGGACCAAAGAGAATTAAAATGGATACACACATTAAAAACATGTGCCTAATGGGGTTTAAATAAAGATACAAAGATTGCAGCCTTTGTGTAATAACCAGTCATTTTTATATCTGATAATAAAATATCTAAAAAAACTTGTTTTCTAATAATAACTTTATGAATGATGCTTTTGTGGAATAACTACTATAGTCTAAAAACCCAAGTTTAATGGGAAACTTTATAAAAATCATGATATTTTAACTTTATTTGGGATGACAATATTCCTGTATGTATTAAGTCCCAAAGATAATAGCCTTAGATTTGAGATCTTAATCAATTAGGTATATATATACAGCAGTTTCAGCAAATAATAATAACCTTGAAATAGTTTAGACTTATTCTCCTTGCTATTAATTTATTGCTTAACTTTATAACAATTACTCATTGGAGCAGAAACTTCTTGAACATCTTAATATGTACAAATCCCTAACGAAAATGGCATTGGGTTTAAAACCGTGACTATGTGGTCACTGTAATACTTGATTTCTGTATCTATATACACGGCAGCTTGAGCCGATAATAATAACCGTGGATTGGTTAGATCTATTCACATGATTTGTGCTCTCCCGATGAAAAGGTTGCTCTCTTTTGCAACAATGATTCAGTAAAACAAAATTCAACTTGCTATTTTGTGTATACGGCAGTTAAAGCCGATAATAATAACTGTTTAATCATGTCTATTTTCTAAGTTGTACATATCATAATATAAGTCACCTACCGGGTGTTTGCCTAACTATATTACATGGCCCTGCATATAACAAAATTTATTTGGTAACTTGTGGAATTATATTAAGGTAAAAATCTGATAGTGCACTATATATATTTTTTTTTTTTCAAGCATGGAATATTTCTGTTCTTTTTTCATTCTTTTTTAAGTATGTAACATCTCTGTTTTCTTTCATCCATTTGTATATAACGGTGCTTGTAGCCATAAGACAATAGAACTCTGGTTTCATTGGATACGCTTAACCATGTGGTCTCTGTAACTTGATCGGACCTGAGAGAGGACTTACAGCAACATACTACCTGAAAGGGAACTAAAACCGGCGAAAACACGATTTCTCAGAAAAAAAGAATGAATACACGAAAACCAAGGCATCTCATTATATATTTAAAGTTTAACAAAAATGTTTTATGTTGTTTTAGAAAAGTTTTTTATTTTTTATTGTGCAACGAGTGTAAACCTGCTCTCCACCAATGGGGAACCAGGTAGCGGCATCAATTATGTATTTAAAGACCGCCTGTGTAGCGGAAAGGTATGCTTTGGTTTGTAAAGCACTTTTTATGATTACACAATTTTATTGCTCTTGAGAAAGACGGCTGGGACAATTGAAACGCGTTGGGATAAAATAAAGATACATTTTTTATGATAGTATCTGTGAAATCGTTTTCTTTTTTGAGCACTGGGAAGGAGCCGGTAATCTGCATTATATACTGTGAGTATATTACACCTTTATTTGGTGCAACTGTTTGATATCTCAGCAAGAATCCCTTTGTACCCAGAAACAGGAGAGGACAAGAGGGACACGAGTAAACCAGCGCCTCCATCTAACACACCCAATAGTTTTATTGTAGCTAGCTTAGGTTTTTTTTACAGGTAAGTATGTATTTATTTTTAAATAGGAATTATTTAGTTAATAATTGTAAGGTTTATTTAGATTTATTTTAATTATATTGAAGTTAGGGGGTTTTAGGCTTAGGCTTACGTTAGGGTTAGGGTAAGACTTAGGGTTAGGGTTACGTTAGGGTTAGGATTAGGGGTTAATATATTTATGTAGAGTTAGTGATGTGGGAGATCAGAGGTTTAGGGGTTAATTATTTATTTTAGTATATTTCATTGTGGGGGGCTTGCGGTTTAGTGGTTAATAGGTTTATTATAGCGGCGGTGTGGGCGGACTGCAGATTAGGGGTTAATAATTTTATTTTAGTGTTTGTGATGTGGAAGGGTGGTGGTTTAGGGGTTAATAAGTTTATTATAGTGGCGACGATGTCGGGGAGCGGTGGAATAGGGGTTAATAATTTTTTTAGTGGCGGCGATGTCCGGAACGGCAGATTAGGGGTTAATAATTTTATTTTAGTGTTTGTGATGCGGGAGGGCCTCGGTTTAGGGTTTAATAGGTAGTTTGTGGGTGTTTAGTGTACTTTGTAGCAGTTTAGTTATGAGTTTTATGTTACAGATTTGTAACGTAAAACTCATAACTACTGACTTTAGATGGCGGTACGGATCTTGTCAGTATAGGGTGTACCGCTCACTTTTTGGCCTCCCAGGCAAACTCGTAATACCGGCGCTATGGGAGTCCCATTGGAAAAGGACTTTTTTAAAAGTGTGGTACTGATTTTGCGTGACGGCCAAAAAGGTGTGCAGTACACCTATACCTACAAGACTTGTAATAGCAGCGTTAGGGAAAAAGCAGCGTTATGAAGCATAACGATGCTTTATCACTCATAACGCAAAACTCGTAATCTAGCTGAATGTAAACAAAATTAACATGTTTATCTAGAGTGAAGATTTATTTATTTATTTATTAAATCTTTATTTATCACAATTAAAAAGGAGTTACAAACAAATACAATACAATTAATCTGAAGCAGAAGAGACTATATTCTGAGACCATATAAATTTCATTTCAATATCAATGAATTCATGTTTGAGGATATTTCTATTTAAGAACTTAAAGGGATACTGAACCCAAATTTTTTATTTCATGATTCAGATAGAGCAATGCATGCAATTTTTCTAATTTACGCCTATTATCAATCTTTCTTCATTCTCTTGCTATCTTTATTTGAAAACAAAGGCATCTAAGTGTCAGGGTGCCAGGCATCAGACTGAGACGAGAAGTGCAAAAATAATCACACCTTTATTAATAACAAAATTAATAAAAAGTCCACAAGTCAAACAAAGTCCACAAGTCAAACAACAAGCCAGGAGTCAAAACCAGAGCTGGTAATCAGAGAAGCCGAGTCAGGAGCCAAAGCGAATAGTCAGACGAGCCAAGTCAGGAGCCAAAGTGAGTAGTCAGACGAGCCGAAATCAGGAACAAGGAGAACAGAAGAGTCAGGAACAAGCCAGGGATCAGGAACCAGGAGGGACATCAGACAACCAGGTAATACACAGGAACTGGAACTCACAAACAGACAATGCAAGGGCAAAGCATACTGAACAGAGGCCCTTTAAATAATGATGATATCACAATTCTGAGACTGCAACCTGTTTCACACGGATGATGTACACCAGTCTGGCCATAAGAGGGCATGCAGGAAATGAACAGCATCACACACTCTGCACCAGACTCAGCAAGAGAGGTGAGTAAAATGGCTGCCAGCAGCACATGGCAAACAAAGCAGGGAAAAAACCCTGACAGTACCCTCCCCTCAACAATCCCTCCCTCCCCTTATTGGGGAAACGGGCATGGAAGGCACGGAGGAGGGCGGGAGCATGAACATCAGAGGAGGGAACCCATGAATGCTCCTCTGGACCATAGCCCCTCCAGTGAACCAAATACTGTACGCGGCCTCTGGACATACGAGAGTTAATAATGCTGCTGACCTCATATTCTTGATGGTTGTCAACAGAGATAGGACAGGGACGAGGCAACACAGTGGTAAACCGATTACAAACCAATAGTTTCAAGAGGGAGACATGAAAAACATTGGAGATGTGCATTGCAGGAGGAAGGTCAAGAGCGTAGGCCACAGGATTGACCCATCGGAGTATTCGAAAAGGACCAACATAACAGGGAGCCAGTTTATTGGAAGGCACATGAAGGTTCAAGTTGCGGGAGGACAGCCAAACCCTCTCACCAACCTGGTAGAAAGGCGCGTTAGACAGCTTCTTCAAAGAATGCAATGTGACATTAATCGCATCAGAGAGCCCATGAAAGAAGGCGGCAACAAGGGCTTCATTGTTCCAACCTACCTCTGCGGCAAGCATATGGAACTCAATGGCATACTGAGCAACAGCTCTTGTATCTTGCTGAATGGACATGAGTTGTTTAGCAGCAGAGGAGAAGCGAGCCGGAACATCAAATACCCTTTGAAAGGAGGCCACAAACAGGGTAATTTGAAATCACAGGGTTATTAGTCTCCCACAAGGGATTAGCCCAAGCAAGAGCTGTGTCAGAGAATAATGAGATGAGAAATCTCACCTTAGCTCTGTAAGAGAGAAACGCCTGAGGTAACATCTCAAAGTAAATGCCCACCTGGTTCAAAAACCCTCTGCACTGAATAGGATCGCCTCCATATCGCTGAGGTAGAGGTGCAGAACTGGACATGCTCCTGATAGGACTTGGTGCAGCAGCGGAAACAGGAGCAGCCATAACTAGTGGGACACTTTGGTCCAAATGTGCGGTGCGAGTCAGCAGGGTTTGCAGGGCTAGTGCAAATTGATCCAAGCGGTGATCCTGTTAATCCATCCTGGAAATGATGGTAGCACCATCAGGATTCATGTCCCTTGCGTAATGTCAGGGTGCCAGGAATCAGACTGAGATGAGAAGTGCAAAAATAATCACACCTTTATTAATAACAAAAATAATAAAAAGTCCACAAGTCAAACAACAAGCCAGGAGTCAAAGCCAGAGCTGGTAGTCAGATGAGCCGAGTCAGGAGCCAAAGCGAATAGTCAGATGAGCCACGTCAGAAGCCAAATCAAGTAGTCAGACGAGCCGGAATCAGGAACAAGGAGAACAGCATAGTCAGGAACAAGCCAGGGATCAGGAACGAGGAGGGATGTCAGACAGCCAGGTAATACACAGGAACTGGAACTCACAAACAGGTCTGAGACAATGCAAGGGCAAAGCATACTTAACAGAGGCCCTTTAAATAATAAGTGATGACATCACAATTCTGAGACTGCAACCTGTCTCACACGGATGATGTACACCAGTCTGGCAATAAGAGGGCGTGCAGGAAATGAGCAGCATCACACACTCTGCACCAGACTCAGCAAGAGAGGTGAGTAAAATGGCTGCCAGCAGCACATGCCAAACAAAGCAGGGGGAAAAACCCTGACACTAAGCTAAGGAGCCAGCCAATTTTTGTTTTAGCACTCTGAACAGCACTTGTTTATTGGTGAGTGAATTTATCCACCAATCAGCAAGAACAACCCAGTAGCTCTCATCCTATTGGCTGTTTTTAACAGCCACTAGGATTTCATAAGCTCTCATCCTATTGGCTGATTTGAATTTGAAGAATCAAATCAGCCAATAAGAATGCAAGGTATGCCATTTTAAAATGGCTACCTTGCATTCAAGTTCAGTGTATGGCAGTGACCGCATGGAGAGGATGCTCCGTGCAGGATGGGATCGGCTTCCAGGATAGCTCTGCTCCGCGCCGCCGAGATGAAGATAGAAGACGTCCCGAGATGGATGAAGGTGTTGCCGCCTGGATGAAGACTTCTCGCCGCCTGGATGAAGATGGATGTCCGGACTTCAGGAACCGTGAGTAGATTTAATGGGGTTAAAAAATGTGTGTGTTTTTTTTTTTAGATTAGGGCTTTAAGCAATTGTAAAAAACTAAATGCCCTTTTAAGGGCAGTGAAAAAGAGCTGAATGCCCTTTTAAGGGCAATGCCCATACAAATGCCCCTTTAGGGGCAATGGGTAGCTTAGGTTTTTTTTAGAGTTAGTTTTTTTATTTTGGGGGGTTGGTTGGGTGGTGGGTTTTACTGTATGGGGGACTTTGCATTTTTTTACAGGTAAAAGAGCTGTTTAACTTAGGACAATGCCCTACAAAAGGCCCTTTTAAGGGCTATTGGTAGTTTATTGTAGGCATAGGGGTGTTTTTATTTTGAGGGGGGCTTTTTATTTTTATAGGTCTTATAGATAAGGTGTAATGGTTTTAATTTTTGATAATTTTGTTTATTATTTTTTGTAATCTTAGTGTGTGTTTTTTTCTAGTAATATGCGCCTAGATTTAGAGTTTGGCGTTAGCCGTCAAAAGTAGCGTTAAGGGGTCCTAACGCTGCTTTTGGCCGAACGCAGGTATTTAGAGTCAGGCAGGAAAGGGTCTACCGCTCACTTTCAAGCCGCGACTTTTACATACCGCAGATCCCCTTACGCCAATTGCGTATCCTATCTTTTCAATGGGATCTTCCTAACGCTGGTATTTAGAGTCTTGATTGAAGTGATCGGTAGACCCTCTACCAACAAGACTCCTACCGCCAAAAAAAGTCAGTAGTTAAGAGCTTTATGGGCTAACGCCGGAATATAAAGCTCTTAACTACTGTGCTCTAAAGCAGTGTTTTTCAACCAGTGTGCCGTGGCACACTAGCGTGCCGTGAGAGATCCTCAGGTGTGCCGCGGCAGACTGACAACAGTGCGGGGGTGTCCCTCTTTCAAATTTTGAAATATTGGGAGGTATGTGACAGGCTCATCAGGCATCATTTACAACCATAACATTGACATTCATTCACAAACAATCATGATTGTGAATGAATGTCAATATGTCATGTATAGTTTGTAGGAGGCATGGCATGACAGCACAGTACAGTGTGTGTGTATATATATATATATATATATATATATATATATACATATATACTGTGTGTATATATATATATATATATATATATATACACACAGTATATATATATATATATATATATATACATATATACACACAGTATATATATATATACACACACTGTATATATATCCTGTATTAGGCTATAATATGTGATTTTGTAAAATTTTGGGATGGTGGTGTGCCACAGGATTTTTTAATGTAAAAAAGTGTGCCACGGCAAAAAAAAGGTTGCAAATCACTGCTCTAAAGTACACTAACACCCATAAACTACCTATGAACGCCTAAACCGAGGCCCCCCCACATCGCCGTCACTCTAATAAAAAATTTTAACCCCTAATCTGCCGACCGGACACCGCCGCCACCTACATTATACCTATGAACCCCTAATCTGCTGCCCCTAACATCGCCGACACCTACATAATATTTATTAACCCCTAATCTGCCCCCCCAATGTCGCTGCCACCTAACTACACTTATTAACCCCTAATCTGCCGACCGGACCTCACCGCTACTCTAATAAAGTTATTAAACCCTAAACCGCCGCACTGCTGCCTCGAAAACCCTATAATAAATAGTATTAACCCCTAATTTGCCCCCCCCAACTTCGCCACCACCTAACTTCAAGTATTAACCCCTAATCTGCCGACCGGACCTCGCCGCTACTCTAATAAATTTATTAACCCCTAAACCTAACCCTAACCCTAACCCTAACACCCCCCTAAGTTAAATGTAATTTTAATCTAACGAAATAAATTAAATCTTATTAACTAAAGTATTCCTATTTAAAACTAAATACTTACCTGTAAAATAAACCCTAATATAGCTACAATATAATGAATAATTATATTGTAGCTATTTTAGGATTTATATTTATTTTACAGGCAACTTTGTATTTATTTTAACTAGGTACAATAGCTATTAAATAGTTATTAGCTATTTAATACCTACCTAGTTAAAATAATTACAAAATTACCTGTAAAATAAATCCTAACCTAAGTTACAATTAAACCTAACACTACACTATCAATAAATTAATTAAATAAATTACCTACAATTACATACAATTAAATAAACTAAACTAAATTACAAAAAACAAACAAACAAACACTAAATTACAAAAAATAAAAAAAGATTACAAGAATATTAGGGTAATTACACCTACTCTAAGCCCCCTAATAAAATAAAAAAGCCCCCCAAAATAATAAAGGTCCCTACCCTATTCTAAATTAAAAAGTAACCAGCTCTTTTACCAGCCCTTGAAAGGGCATGCCCCAAAGTAATCAGCTCTTTTGCCTGTAAAAAAAATACAACCCCCCCAACATTAAAACCAACCACCCACATACCCTTACTCTAACCCAAACCACCCTTAAATAAACCTAACACTACCCCCCTGAAGATCTCCCTACCTTGAGTCGTCTTCACCCAGAAGTCTTCATCCGATGGGGCAGAAGAGGACATCCAGAACGGCAGAAGTCTTCATCCTATCCAGCAGAAGAGGACATCCGGACCGGCAGACATCTTCATCCAAGCGGCATCTTCTATCTTCATCCATCCGGAGCGGAGCCATCTTCTTCCAGCTGACGCGGGTTCCATCCTCTTCAACCAACGCCTACTCGCCGAATGAAGGTTCCTTTAAATGACGTCATCCAAGATGGCGTCCCTCGAATTCCGATTGGCTGATAGGATTCTATCAGCCAGTCGGAATTAAGGTAGGAAAAATCTGATTGGCTGATTGAATCAGCCAATCAGATTCAAGTTCAATCCGATTGGCTGTTCCAATCAGCCAATAGAATGCGAGCTCAATCTGATTGGCTGATTGGATCAGCCAATCGGATTGAACTTGAATCTGATTAGCTGATTCAATCAGCCAATCAGATTTTTCCTACCTTAATTCCGATTGGCTGATAGAATCCTATCAGACAATCGGAATTCGAGGGACGCCATCTTGGATGACGTCATTTAAAGGAACCTTCATTCGGCGAGTAGGCATCGGTTGAAGACGATGGATCCGCGTCGGCTGGAAGAAGATGGCTCCGCTCCGCTCCGGATGGATGAAGATAGAAGATGCAACTTGGATGAAGATGTCTGCCGGTCCGGATGCTCTCTTCTGCCCGGATAGGATGAAGACTTCTGCCAGTCTGGATGTCCTCTTCTGCCCCATCGAATGAAGATTAAGGCCCGGCTGGGTGAAGACAATTCAAGGTAGGGAGACAGTGTTAGGTTTATTTAAGGGGGGTTTGGGTTAGAGTAGGGGTATGTGGGTGGTGGGTTTTAATGTTGGGGAGGGTTGTATTTTTTTTTTACAGGCAAAAGAGCTGATTACTTTGGGGCATGCCCCGCAAAAAGCCCTTTTAAGGGCTGGTAAAAGAGCTGGTTACTTATTAATTTAGAATAGGGTAGGGACCTTTATTATTTTGGGGAGCTTTTTTATTTTATTAGGGGGCTTAGAGTAGGTGTAATTACCCGAATATTCTTGTAATCTTTTTTTATTTTTTGTAATTTAGTGTTTGTTTGTTTTTTGTAATTTAGTTTAGTTTATTTAATTGTATGTAATTGTAGGTAATTTATTTAATTAATTTATTGATAGTTTAGTGTTAGGTTTAATTGTAACTTAGGTTAGGATTTATTTTACAGGTAATTTTGTAATTATTTTAACTAGGTAGCTATTAAATAGTTAATAACTATTTAATAGCTATTGTACCTAGTTAAAATAAATACAAAGTTGCCTGTAAAATAAATATAAATCCTAAAATAGCTACAATATAATTATTCGTTATATTGTAGCTATATTAGGGTTTATTTTACAGGTAAGTATTTAGTTTTAAATAGGAATACTTTAGTTAATAAGATTTAATTTATTTCGTTAGATTAAAATTATATTTAATTTAGGGGGGGTGTTAGGGTTAGACTTAGCTTTAGGGGTTAATACATTTATTATAGTAGCGGCGAGGTCCGGTCGGCAGATTAGGGGTTAATACTTGAAGTTAGGTGGCGGCGATGTTAGGGAGGGCAGATTAGGGGTTAATACTATTTATTATAGTGTTTGCGAGGTGGGAGTGCGGCGGTTTAGGGGTTAATACATTTATTATAGTAGCGGCGAGGTCTGGTCGGCAGATTAGGGGTTAATACTATTTATTATAGTGTTTGCGAGTTGGGAGTGCGGCGGTTTAGGGGTTAATACATTTATTCTAGTGGCGGTGAGGTCTGGTCGGCAGATTAGGGGTTAATAAGTGTAGGTAAGGTAGCGGCGACGTTGGGGGGGCAGATTAGGGGTTAATAAATATTATGTAGGTGTCGGCGATGTTAGGGGCAGCAGGTTAGGGGTTCATAGGGATAATGTAGGTGGCGGCGGTGTCCGGAACGGAAGATTATAGGGTTAATAATAAAATGCAGGTGTCAGCGATAGCAGGGTCGGCAGATTAGGGGTTAATAAGTGTAAGGTTAGGAGTGTTTAGACTCGGGGTTCATGTTAGGGTGTTAGGTGCAGACTTAGAAACTGTTTCCCCATAGGAAACAATGGGGCTGCATTGGGAGCTTAACACTGCTTTTTTGCAGGTGTTAGGTTTTTTTTCAGCCCAAACTGCCCCATTGTTTTCTATGGGGGAATCGTGCACAAGCACATTTTGGCAGCTTACCGCTACCGAAAGCAACGCTGGTATTGAGGGTTGAAGTGGCGGTAAATTCGGCTCAACGCACCCTTTTTGGAGCCTAACGCAGCCCTTCAGACAACTCTAAATACCAGCGTTGTCTTAAGGGTGCGTTGGCAAAAAAAACAACGTTAGCTACACGGGTCTTTACCGACAAAACTCTTAATCTGGCCGTTAGTGTTTTTATTTTTTTATTTTTTCGTAGTGTTACATTTTTTTAACTTTGTAATTTAGATTTTTTAATTAGTAGTTTATTTATTTTATTAAAATAGTAATGTTAGGTTAATTTATAGTTTAAACTTAGGTTTATTTTTATTTCACAGGTACGTTTTGTCAAGGTTTCTGAGTATTATTAAATAATATAAACATATATATTTATATTATTTAGTAAATCTATGGTTGTGTACACCAAATAATTAATTTCATTGGTAAAACTCCAAATGTTACTGTGTGTAAACCAGCCCCCTCCTTCCTAATTACAATGCATCCAGGTGAGAACAAAGGAAAGACATTTGGTCAGGAAGTCAGGAATTTTGTTCCAAAGAGATGGCCATCTATATTTTGGGTATTGCAAATCTTAAATCAGACATGAAGATTCCCTTTCCTAATTAACAAGACATCTGAGAACAAGATTATCAGATAGATGACCCCATGCAGTGATATACAGACACAATGACCCATATTTATCAAGGTCTGTCGGACCTGATCCGACAGTGCGGATCAGGTCCGACAGACCTCGCTGAATACGGCGAGCAATGTGAGCTGCTGGTGCAACGCCGCCCCCTGCAGACTCGCAGCCAATGGGCTGCCAGCAGGGGGGTGTCAATCAACCCGATCGTACTCTATCGGGTTGATTTCCGGTGATGTCTGTCCGCCTGCTTAGAGCAGGTGGACAGGTTATGGAGCAGCGGTCTTTGTGACCGCTGCTTCATAACTGCTGTTTCTAGCGAGCCTGGAGCTTGATAAATATGCCCCAATGTCTGAGAAATCACTGGATCTTTATTTTAGGCTTAATGAGGTTCGAAGAACAAGTCTTAGCTGAATAGACAATTTCAAAGGAAACAGTCTTATGCACATAGGTGCTAAATTGTCCCTGTTGTATTAAATCAACATCTGTGCTGACCAGCAAAAACACGTTTTACATTATAACTCTTGGGTTCATTTTAAAATACAGCCTGCATAATTTTAAATACTGTGTAGAAAATGTCTTATTATCAAACACTAAATATATGCCTCAGACTGTACTAAATATACATATATATATATATATATATATATATATATATATATATATGGGAAATACAATTCAGATTTGTAATATATTAAATAACAATTGTAATAATCCCACTTTTGAAATATATAACATATTGTTGTTTTTCTATCTTCCAGATGGGGCTAAAAGATGCTAATACAGGATTGCCTGCATGGGGTGACCTAAGTCATAACATATGGTTATGCACTAAATGTTTATGAAACTTTAAATACATCTCTTAAAATATAATAAGATGAATGTATAGGAATTACTTTGATGTGATATGACTATAAAACTTTGGTGTTTGGTATCAAATTGTACATTTTATATTATGCTAAATAAAATATAGATGCTGATAAGAGAGTTTTATTAATGCAATAAGTTATAGTATGAAAATAATAACAATATAAGGAGATAGTTGGAATGTAGCAAAAATGAATGATAAGACTGTGTTTGCTGGTTGTCTGCTGCCCCCTAGGGGATTGGAATGGTATGACAACCAAATAGATTGTCTATTAGAACACATACAGAGCCAGTGAGGGGATGAACCAATCAATGCTATGCATCCGAAGAGCCAATCCAAGACAGCACAGTGGGCGTAACCGAAAACAGATCACCAGTGATTAGAATATAAGAAAGGCAAAATGCAAGGGAAAGGAACACAGTCTGTTGTCTGCTGATACCGTGTGATTGAACTTGCTGCGATACTTGGGAACACAATCACATATCAAAAGCTGAGACTAGCTTCTGGATCTATGCAATAATTTATTTTCTTCATATGAGGTGATCTGAAAATATTTGGAAAAGATTGAACTACAATTTGGCTCAAACTGGTGATGTATGATTGTTCTATTTTTTTATATTTAAATCAAAGGTATTTGGTAACCATAACAAATTGCAGTTCAGCAATTTTAAAAAGGTACTTTATATTTTAGACTCATATTCACAGTCCTGTGTAGTTTAAAACTAGTCTTTTGTTTGCTAAATAATTTATAGTTGCAGCCACATAAATATATTTTAGAATTTGTCTTAATTGTAGATAATTAAGAATTTAATTCAGCTCAGATAAATTGGCATAGGAGTTGGCTGTTTGTATTAATAATATAATAATTCCTGATGTTTTAAACTGGAGTTATATAAGAATTTATTTAATCTCTGATAGGTTGGCATAGAAATTGACTGGCAAAGTTTATTGTTCTATTGTTTAACTAAGCACTGTTAAAGTTAGTGACTCATATCTTGGTATCGCATTGTGGTATTTTAATGAAATTCAACTGCGAATAAGGTTAATAAATAAGGTAACTTTTGTGATCTTTGCATAGCATATTATAACAGTTGAAACGTGTATAGTTTGATTTAGATCTGGGTTTTTACAAATATATTTCAATGTGTCTATAAATTTTAACTAATACAAAGAATTTAGGAATTTACATACATTTTATTGTTTGATATATGCATGTTTATTGGGGGTTTATTTTAAAGAATAAATATTAAATATATTGTATTATAACCCAGCCATATACTGATATTTTTTATTTATTTAAATATAGTTATATTGTAATTTTAATTTAAAGTTAGGGGGGTATTAAGTTTAGGGGTTAATAGTTTAATTTAGTGTTTTGCAATGTGGGGGGCTAGCAGATTAGGGGTTAATAGGTTTATTTAGTGGTGGCAATGTGGGAGGCCGGAAGTTTAGGGGTTAATAGGTTTATTTAGGTGGCGGCAATGTTGGGGAGCAGCGGATTAGGGGTTAATAACTTTATTTATTGGTGGCGAATTAAGGGTTAATAGCTTTTATGTAGGTGTCTGCGAAGTCGGGAATGGCGGCATAGGGGTTAATAATAATTTTTAGTGTTGGCGATGTCGGGGAGCGGAGGATTTGGGGTTAATAGCTTTTATTAGAGTCAGCAATGTCCGGAAGCAGTGGAATAGGGGTTAATAACTTTTATTAGTGTCAGCGTCGGGGGTGGTGGATTAGGGGTGTTTAGACTTGAGGTTTATGTTAGGGTGTTAGGTTTAAAAGTAATTTTCCCCATAGACATCAATGTCGTTGCGTTATGGCGATCGCCATTCCGCACTTCAGGTGTTAGTTTTTTTTCTAACACTCTCTCCCCATTGAGGTCTATGGGGAAAGCGTGCACGGGCACGTCAAATCAGCCCTTGGCTTTTGTGCGGTATGGAGCCTAACGCACCATAACACACATCACAAGGAGGTTTTTCAGTAACTCATAATGGAAGTGCTTTGGAGAGTGAAATAACGCGTTATTTTCGCACCTTGTTTAGCGCAAAACTCGTAATATAGGCGTATCTGATTGAATACTTTTTAGTTATAATTTCATTTGTGATCTTTTAATCCAAGAGAGTAGACCAGTTTGTAGTATTTAATTCTAATTGATTGTGTAGATCAAAACTAGATAGTATTCTATATATTGCAGATAAAGATTTTTTTTTTTTTAATGTTCATTAATGGGCTTACTAAAAGGGTTGGGGTCCCAAAACGTAGGTTCATTATATATAAAACGTTTAATAAAATATTTTAATTGGATATATATTTATTCATGTAAGTCAGGATGTCTGTATAGAAGTTGAATTTAAAAGAGATTAGAGACTTGTCAGAGAAGTTCATCAATATACTTATATTCTTAGGCTGGTTACCTAACCAGCCTCGTGTAATTAACTTAGAATTTCCCATAAGGAATTGAGGGGTTTTTTTCAATGGCAAAAATCTTGATATTCTGAAATTTAAATTTCAACTACAACATACCCATTCCAGAATTCTGTATTAAACTCTCAAAAGCCACTTTTAAAAGAGATACCCAAATATATAACTTAATTGTAACATCTGTCCATTTAAGGAGGGGAAGGCTCTCTAACTCCAACCCTATTTAATCCACCTTCCGGTTCTGTTAGTTGCTTGGTAATTTTCTGCTCTCATGCATTGTTACACTGAACTCTCACTCCTGAGTTCTTCTATCAAGCCTGAATTTACTAGCACCGCGTAACTAACAGAATTCTTCAACCTGTTCTTTTGATATATATCTATATATCTCATGCTGCTGTTACTTGTATCCTCTATGTTCCGCATTATTGATCTAACTTACATTGTTTCATACTCCTCTGGTATATCTGCTGCCATTCTCAGATTCAGCTCATCTGCCGATACGTCACTTTCGGTTTGCCGGACCAAACCGCAGCATAGCCCTTCTGAGTCAGCCTCTGCTCCAGTCGGCTTCCAGTATCCTCAGAACGTTACTGCTCGCTGTACAGTATTGTAGGTAAGTTTGTCAAGCTTGTCAGACTATTGCACACAATAAAGTAGCAGGCATCTTTCGTTAAGTCCTCACTCATACTTTATTTGTATAACTCCTCTTGTATATATTATGTTTATGTGGGTTACTGATTTACTCCCTGACTCTGTTGCCATTACCACCTGTTACCTATTTTCACCTCTGTGTTCAGGAGAGCTTAATTCAGGGTAGGTTCAGTTTCTCATATACACTATTACTAACACAGCTACTTATGCTCACTCTGCAGCTGAGATTCAAAAATTAATTGACAAGTTACACCTTGTTGTATTTCCTTCTGTAGATCTCACAGCCTAGAAGTGTGACATATTGCCAAGCCCTAGAATCATGAATCCAGCAGCGATAAGCACACATTTAACTAATCTTGCTCAGAGGGTTGATACCATTGCTAATTCAGTTAGAGAACTCCAAGTAGAAAACCAGAATATTAAAGCTTTCATAAAAGACTATATAAATGTACCTAAACCTGACATGCCACCTGAACCCCAGGTATCACTTCCTGAAAAATTTGCAGGTGAAAGGAGTCAGTTCAGGCAATTTAAAAATTCTTGCATGCTTCTATTTCGTTTGAAACCTCGTACTTACGCTACTGACAATATAAGGGACAATATAAGGGTACACACAGTAATATCCTTCCTTAGAGGAGAACCCCGAGCCTGGGCAGATGCTTACTTTGAGATACAAGATCTTAGCCTAAACTCACTAGATCAGTTGGTCCTAGCAATGTCTGACCTGTACGATTATCCTTACAAACAGTCAAGTGCAGAAACTATTATGAGGGCATTAAAGCAAAACAAGGCTCCAGTAGAAGACTATATATCACAGTTCAAAACCATTGCTAAGGATACAGAATGGAACGATTTGTCCCTACGGAATCAGTTTCGTTTGGGGTTATCCGAGACCCTTAAATACGAACTAGCATGGTTGGAGATGCCTAGTTCTTTAGAGGCTCTAATGTCTTTAACAATTTACTTAGACCGTAGAATTTGTGAATGAAAGAATGAGAGATATTCTCAAGAAACTATAAAGAGATCCCTACATGTTTCTTCTTCTACCCTCAAACAATCAGAAGAACCTATGGAGATAGCCTTTACCAAAGGTCCCTTATCTAACCAAGAAAGATTAAGAAGAAGACAAAATAACTTGTGTATGTACTGTGCTGCCTCCGGACACTCCGTGAAAGATTGCCCTAATTTGAACAGATTAAAAAAGGGTAAGAGTCACATATTCAATCACTTTGCCAATACCAAGTATAACTTTACTCATCATTGTAATCATTGTATATTGTCAATTTCTTTACACTGGGAACACCAGCAAGCACCCCTTGAAGCAATCCTAGACACTGGCGCATCAGCAATATATATAATAAGACTTCTGGCTGAGGGGAGGAGCAAGCAAGGTGTTGCACGCTGTGCTCCTTGTTTGTGCTCTAACCAACAATCCTCACCTCCAAGCGTCCCTTGACCGTGAATGCTGCTGGTCTGGGCATAGGATCACCTGGTCCCTGGAGGGGAAGTCTATCGCAGGCATCTATTGGCTTCGTGGCTGAAGCAACTTGTTACAAAGTCTCCTAAGAACTTTCCTGATAAAATGTAACAAGTTCTCTTGGAAGTGCTACAATTAACAGCTCAAGTAACATCAGGAGGTACAGGTGTCCCTTACAGACAGCTAAAGGTTGCAGAAAGCTGGCCTTTTTTTTCTGTACTCTCGCTGCTGCTTCTTATGCTATAAACTGATCGATTCAAAGTCATAGCAGTGTGATGAACCGTAGCCTCTTGTTTAAATACGATCTCTCTAAGAAGGCAGGCAAAACATGGACACTCTATTACCCAATTCATAAAAACGCATGGGATATGGCTCTACACTGCTGTTCAAGCAACTGACCGCTCCCTGGTGAGCACTGAGGTCAAATTGATAAAGAGCATACCTGTCTCATAGCGGGCGGTAGGAATTCTGAATGCTCCCTGGTGAGCGAAGGGCTGAAGCATATCCCTGCTGGCTCACAGTTTCTTGACCCCCGGAGGTGACGGCGCTTGCAGAGCTCCCGTGAATATCTCATTCTACAGGACAAGGCTGAGGCTGAGTGTCGAGCTCGTAGTGGGGTCTTGAATAGAGGAGAAGACCTGGTACGGAGGTACTCGCAGCCCGGCAGGCAAAGGCTGATCCAGAGGGCGGAACTCCAGGTACGGGAAGTCCGCTGTACGTGGGACAC
This sequence comes from Bombina bombina, assembly GCF_027579735.1. Lineage (NCBI taxonomy): Eukaryota > Metazoa > Chordata > Amphibia > Anura > Bombinatoridae > Bombina > Bombina bombina. Next base: position 720,459,764 of record NC_069503.1, read on the forward strand.
GCACAGAAGCACGCTGACGGGTGTCAGCGGAGCATACGGCACCGCTGTTGCTTGCCGTGGAGCGGTATCAGAAGATTCTTTCCGAAATTAGGCTGCTTGAGCTGGGAGTACAGTGTTGTTCAGCCGGTTGCAGGAGGAAAGGGACTTCCAAAGCGGGACTCTATATCAGATGGGGATAACAGAGGGAGTCGAGGCGCTGAAGACGCCGCCGAGATAAAGTATAGTATTGGCGTCTCTCCCTCTTCCATTTTCTATAACCCCTATCTGAATAAGCAAAGACTCAGAGTGTTTTTCTCTGCAAACATTCTTATATGTGGACAATAGTATATTCAAAAACTCTATACCTAGGGAGTTAAGTTGTTATAGCAGTATTCTATAAGCTATAGGCTGAGGGCAATATTTCCTCCCGTTTATTTTCTGTTTTGTTTATTGTTATCTGGCAGTTTTGAGGATAATGGCTGCCTTGTGGATATTTGTTGGCATTAGTACATGTATCCACTGAGCAGACTTATTGGTTGCTGCTATTCCGTATTCTTTAAGCCCTGAATTCAATTCTAAAGATCAAAGTCATTCTAATATATATGCATGCTCGAATTATCTTGTATATAAGACTAAGAGAGTTATAGGGCTGATATAGTTAGATTTTCATCTGTATTGGTTGAGATAATATATCTGCAAGAACTCTTATGGTTTTTAAAATAATTCAAGGGGAATATGTATCTGCTCTTTAATTCAGAATTGATTTAAATTTACATTTAGAATTCTTTTTTCTACAAAATGTATTAACGTGAACAGGCTTCTGAGGTACTAAGTATATAAAGTATTGGACTACATCCTCTATATAGGCCGCTCCTATTTTTATTCACTTTTTCTCCTTTTTTCTCACTCTTTTTCTCTCCTTGCTTTTCTTCTTCCTTCTCACTACATGTTGAGCTTTGTGGGGCTCAATTCACATAATCACTATCACGCTGCATTGCTACTTTTTCCCTCTTCTTTCCTCTTTCTTCCTTACTTGGCTTTTTTCTATTTTTTATTTTTTTATTTTTCTTTGAGATTTTTGTCAACATTTTGTCCCGCTTCTGAGGGGACCATATCTAGCTCCACCTAATACACCTATTTAATATACACAATAACTGAGGTGACCACAGTAAGCACTAGTGGCCATATAGCAGGGCTTATAAAATTTCAAATATATGGATAAATTTATACTATCAGCCAAGAATTCTCCCTCTAACATTCCTGTTAAGCAGAGAGAAAAAAGAATGGCGAAACAGATACTAGAAACATCACAATCACAACCTGAGATGCAGTTTGACATGCAGGAACTTTTAAGTCAGATTACTAAAACAATTACTCCACAATTAAATGACATGAAAATGGAAATTAAGCAAGACATAAACAGTCTCACATCTGAAGTTAGGCAATTCTCTACAAGACTTCTGGAGGTAGAAACTAGAATTTCAGACATTGAAGACAAAATTAATATAATGGAACCTACTAATCTTGAATATAATAAGAAACTTGACAAATTACAAAGTAGGGTGGAGGATCTGGAAGACCGATCCAGGCGTAATAACCTGAGAATTATCGGTCTTCCAGATGATAATAATTATACGGATCTGATGCATTTCGTCACAGTCACTCTCCCCCAGAGTCTTGGAATTAATACTGATACACCAGTCCACATAGAAAGGGTACACAGAACAGGTGTAGCTCGTCAGGCGAGAAAAGATAACACTTCTACCAGACCTATAATTGTCAAGTTCTTAAATTTTCAAGACAAGGTACATTTCCTTAGGCAATATAGGGAAGTCTATCCTCTCATGATAGAGCAATCTAAAGTTTTCATTTTCCAGGATTTCTCTAGCGAGACGGTGGCAAAACGTAAAGAGATGTCGCCCTACTGTTCTAAGTTATTAAAAGCAGATTATAATGTGAGGATGATATATCTGGCTAAGCTAATAATAATAATGGATGGCGCACAGGTGGTACTCGATACCATCAGTGAGGCACAGGCTTTTTGTGTGTGCAGGATGGATGGATGTAAGTATAAGGTTTTTTTTTTTTTGGTTTTTTTTGTTTGTTCCCCTCTATTCCCTTCTACTCCCTTTGTCCCTCTCCTCTGTCCTCCCCCGAGCCGTGGTTTTTAGACCTCTTAGGATTAGTGTTATCATTGTAAAGAGTTTAGTATGAAAGCGCTAAATCTCCTGTCCTGGAATGTTGGCGGGATCACCTCGCCAAGAAAGAGAAAAGCTATTATCAAGCAATTAGGCTTACATAAACCTGACCTGGTAATGCTCCAGGAAATTCACTTAAAAGATCCAGAAATAATGAAACTAAAAACGAAGTGGGTGGGAGAGGTCATTGCTATCCCAGGGGAAAATAGGAAGAAAGGACTAGCAATCCTGATTAGTAAACGGTTGGACTATGAGATCACAGGTTTAGAAGAGGACAGGGGAGGGAGATTCCAAATTCTTAAATTAAAAATTAATCTTATCCCCTATATAATTTGCAATGTCTATGGGCCTAATGTAGTAGATGGTCACTCTTGGAATGGACTTACTGAGAAGTTATTAGAGTATATCGGACAAAATTTAATAATAGCCGGAGATTTAAATCTTACCCCCTCTCCTAACCTAGATAGAGCTGGAAGGAAGGATATATATAAAAGGGATAGAAAAACACGGATATTGCAGAAATTGTGTTCCCAATTGGGGGTAAAAGATATTTGGAGGGTCCAGCATCCTGATACTAGGGGATATACTTGTATGTCCTCAAGTCACCAGTGTCTCTCTAGAATAGATTTATTTCTGATCTCAGAGGCCTTAATGGGGCTGGAGTGTAAGACTGATATTAAAGATATTCTCTTGTCAGATCATGCAATCATTTCACTTGAATTTGGTTCCAATGCATTTAAAAAAGGAGGTAATAATAGAATATTTTTTCCTAATTACTTAGTCTCAGATAGCCAGTTCCAGAATTTTTTAAAGCATAAATGGATAGAATATCATAATTTTAATAGAGGCTACATAGATAAAACAGAAACATATTGGGAAGCAGCCAAAGCTGTACTCAGAGGACATATTAAAGCATATTTATGTAGACTCAAAAAAAAAACTAAGCAAAAAGAAATACAACTTTCCAACACAGTTAGAAACAAGTACAATGCCTATATTTCTTTTAGATCTAAGGGAAACTGGAATAGATATAGTAATGCTAAAACCCAATGGGATATTTTTTTAAAACAAAAAGCTATGCAAGAAGGGTTAAAGCAAAAAGCTCTATATAGAGGGTTTACAGGAAGAGCGGCTAAATATCTGGCTAGAATCTCTAAACCGAAAGACAGCAACTTAATTGTTGCTATTAGACAGAATGGGAATAGATATATCCAGACAGAAGAAATCCAAAAAGCTTTTTATAACCACTTCCAGGGGATTTATAAAGCAGAACCATGTCATGACCTGGACAGGGATGCGCTCTGGTCCAAACTTATACTACCTAGGATCTCACAAGAAGATCTCCAAAATTTAAATGCAGCCATTACAGAACAAGAAATAAATTTGGCTATCCAACAAGCTAGACTTAATAAGGCCGCCGGACCAGACTGTCTCCCTGTCGAGTTCTACAGAATCTTACAGGAGGAGGTGACTCCAACATTATGTAGATTATTTAATAAATATTACAGTTCAGAAATAGGATGCTCTAAATATTTTACTGCTTCTAATGTTGTGCTTATCCTTAAGAAAAAAAAGGATCCAGAATTGGTAGATTCGTATAGACCTATTTCGCTTCTTAATTCTGATTATAAATTTTTAACATCAATTATAGCTAATAGATTACAGCCAATTCTCCAAGGCATTATACATGAGAACCAGGTCGGTTTTATGCAAGGGAGAAGTCCAATTAAGAATCTAAGGAAAACTATGATTATCCTGGATTACTTTTGGAATAAGTCACAAGGGAAATGTAGGAAAGGGTCTGATGCTGCTATAATAGCTTTGGACGCAGAGAAAGCGTTCGACTACATAAGTTGGAGTCACCTATTCACGACAATAGGGAAGTTTGGGTTTAGAGGATATTTTAGTAATTTTATCCAATCAATATATAGTAATCCAGTCTCTGCCTTAGTTATAAATAATGTAGCTACAGACCCATTTCCGCTGCATAGAGGAACAAGGCAGGGATGCCCATTATCCCCTCTACTTTTTAACATCTCACTTGAACCATTGGCTATCATGCTATGGGATCAATTAGAGGGTATCAATATAGGGGAATATAAATTCATTCTTTCATTATATGCAGATGACTTACTAGTGTTTTTGAATAATTTAGAAGTTAATATCCCAAAATTTACATCTATCATGCAACTTTTTAGTTCAGTATCCGGTTATAAAATTAATTTCACTAAATCCGAATTATTATGGATATCAGAACCAGTTAAAAACAGTATCAGACATCCTTTTAAAGAAACTAAATACTTAAATTATCTAGGCATAGCCCTAAGTAATAACCCACTTGAATGGTATGATATAAATATAACAAGCTGTCTGAAGATAATACAAAATCAATTAGAAAGCTGGATTAACCTCCCAATATCATTGATGCCACGTATTATGTTAATCAAAACAATAGTATTTCCTAAATTGTTGTATCTCATACAAAATATTCCTCTTAGGCTTAAAAATAAGGATGTATTGAAATTTAATCAAATAGCTTCTAAATTTATATGGAAAGGGGCAAAACCACGGATTGCCCTGGTAAGATTAATGAATGATAAAATGGCAGGAGGTTTAGCATTTCCCAATATTCAATATTATAACTGGGTTTCTCTACTTAAGTACGCTATTGACTGGATTTCTGAGAAACAATATTTTACCTTTTACCAGTGTGAGTCAAGTATTATTACTCCATTTAATTTGAAGGCTCTGCTACATTGTCCAATTAAAAAGTTGCCCGCCAATGTCGATAATCTGTTGACATTTAAGAATGTAGTTTGGGCATGGCAAAAATACTGCTCTGAAATTCAGGTTAATCCATATGCAACCGAATTCCTACCAATTAAAGGACATCCTGAGTTTCAACCAGGATATGACTCTCAAGTGTTTCAGAGGTGGGGGGGAAAGGGACTAAACTATGTCAAACAGTTGCTGTTATCAGACGGTACAATTGACTCATTTGGCTCTATTTGTTCTAAGAAATGACATACAAAGCAAAGATTTTTTCGCTTACTTACAGATCCGACATTATGTAGCAAATCTCCAAAAAGAATTTAAACCAAATTGGTCGATGGGCCCCCTAGCAATTGGGATAAAAATATTTCAAGCGGGTAAATTCTCCATCTCTACTTTCTATAAAATTCTGAATTCTAATAATAAAGCAAGACAAATCACGTACATGCGGTTAATGTGGCTAAATCTTTTTCCAGATTTAGATGCATCGGATATACAGGGAAGCCTTCAAATAATTTATGATTCTTGGGTTCCTACAGCTTGGCGCGAGTCACATCTAAAAATTTTATATAATGTATATATTACTCCTGGTAAAATATCTATTTGGTCTAAGAACGTCCATTTATGTACAAGATGCAGTAAAGAGAACGCAGATATTTTGCATTGTTTATGGTTATGCCCCAAGATATTCCAATTTTGGTGTAAAATATCCTTCTGGATCAAACAGACAGTTAATCCTACATTCACCATAACCTCTCGAGACATTTTCTTTCTAGTTAGATATTCAACGAGATGTAAGGATTATAAATTGTTAAATACCATACTGATATTAGCTCAAAATCTCATTTTCAGGAACTGGAAAGCGACACATGCGCCCAAATTTAGAGAATTTAAGAAAGCAGTAATCATGCAAATAATCTTAGAACAATATAATATCTCAGTTACAAATAGTGATCAGATACAGGCATTTTTCTCTAAATGGGAGGGAGTAATTAAATCACTCCCGAATAAAACCCAAATTCAAATAGTTAAGCCAATAAGCAATTCTACTTTCATCCTTCAAAACATCTTAGCAGGTCATTACCCCGGATGGTGGTCGACCCGCATCGAAGAAGTAGTGACATTGGTGGAGGCGGAGGAGGAGGGGTAGGGAGGTGAAGGGATGGGGGTGTATGTGGGTTGTTTTTTTTTTTGTTTTTTTGTTTTTTGTTTTTGTTTATTTTTGGTTTGTTTATTCATACTCATTTTGTATGCTTGATGTGGAGGTGGTCTCTATAGAATGATGAATGAAATGTCCCTAAGTCCTGGATATATCTCAGCTTAGAATGTCTGATAATTCGGACGATGGGCTAGGTCAGGGGGAGAATTCTTGAGCTGATAGTTAAAGGGGAAAATGTTTCTCTTCATCTCGATTAAGTATTGTTTTACTACATTGAGAGTATTATTTTGTTCATATTTATGCTTGTAAGTCAATTGAGACACGGTCTGGTTTTCTCCTTTTTTCTTGTACATATATGACCCATACAAGGTCCTGGCATGCTCTCATGATGTAACCTATAATTATATAGGTATTTACTTTGTTTTCTCTCAAATTATCAGAAGAGATGATATATTTATTACAAAATGCTGTAAGAATTTTTTGTTGAATTGGTTTGTGCATGTGAAATCAATAAAAATAATATTTTAAAAAAAAGGAATATATATAATAATAATAATAATATAAAGAAATAGTCTGTATGACTAAAATACTGATTATTAAAAAAGCACTACCTGTCTCATTGCGAGTTATTGACGGTAACCACATTAGCACTGGTCCGATCAAACATGAAACTATCCCACTAGAAGTTATTTCACTCAAAGGACATAGAGAAACTATAACATTTAATGTTATTCAATCACCAATATTTCCTATAGTTCTTGGCATAAATTGCTTCAGGATTCACCAGCCTTTCATAAATTGGGAAAAGTTAGAAGTCAAATTTAATTCAGATTATTGTAAATCCACTTGCTTAGCCTCCCCGGTAATGCTTAACTTCTCCACTAGAACTTTACCTGTTGAGTACACTGATTTCTTTGATGTATTTGACCATAAAGAGGCTGATTGCTTACCACCACATCACCCATATGATTGTCCGATAGATTTAATACCTGGTAGTACTATCTCCTTTGGCCATGTATATCCTCTTTCCCATCCTGAGTTACAACATTTAAAACTTTATTTGGATGAGAATATATCAAAGGGCTTTATAAGACCCTCAACCTCTCCTGCTAGAGCAGGTATGTTCTTTGTCAAGAACAAAGACAGATCTTTACGACCAATAATCGATTATAGGGAGCTCAATAAAATAACAATAAAGAATCGATACCCGCTCCCATTGATTTCTGAAATGATTGAACGTTTACAGGGAGTAAAATGTTTCACTAAATTGGACCTCAGGGGGGCCTACAATTTGATACATATATGTCAGGGCGATGAGTGGCTGACCGCTTTTAGAACTAGGTATGGCCTATTTGAATATACGGTCATGCCGTTCGGGTTGTGCAATGCCCCCGCCATGTTTCAGTATTTTATAAACATCATATTCAGAGACGTTCTTGATGTGTTTCTGGTGATTTATCTTAATGACATTCTTATCTTCTCCCTTACTTATGAAGAGCATGTGAAACATGTTAGTTTTGTACTAGAAAGGTTGAGAACACATAGTTTATATATGTCTGTGATAGGTTTGACCAAGGAAGAAAAGTTTTTAATAAACTTTCTATAGTAATTGGCGAACCCCAAAAAACGTTGAATAGACCGAAGACCAACTGGGCGAGGCCACTGCAGAACTGCAGATAACTTGTCAGGATCCATGGAGAACCCTGCAACAGAGATAACATAACCTAGAAAGGTTACTTGAGTCTGATGGAACTCACATTTCTCGAGTTTACAAAACAGGCCGTTCTCACGTAGTCTCTGAAGAACCCGTGTAACATCAGAACGATGAGCCTCAAGTGTGGGTGAGTGTATGAGGATGTCGTCTAAGTACACTACAACACACTGTTGCAACATATCTCGTAGGACATCATTAATAAATTCCTGGAAAACAGCAGGAGCATTACATAGGCCAAAGGGCATTACAAGATACTCATAATGCCTGCTCCTGGTGTTAAATGCTGTTTTCCATTCGTGGCCCTCCTTGATCCTAACGAGATTGTACACTCCTCTCAAATCAAGTTTAGTAAAGACTGTAGCTCCCTTGAGGCGGTCAAAGAGTTCTGTAATGAGCGGAATAGGGTAAGCATTCTTAATGGTAAGACGATTAAGACCCCTATAATCGATGCATGGTCTTAACTCACCACCCTTTTTCTTCACAAAGAAGAAGCCAGCCCCGGCAGGAGAGCAGGATTTGCGGATGATCCCCCTCGACAGAGCATCTGCAACATACTCCTCCATAACACAATTCTTTGCAACAGACAGAGGGTAAACCCGGCCCAAGGAGAAATGGCTCCGGGTTGCAGGTCTATGGCACAATCGTAAGACCGGTGAGAAGGCAACATACCGGCAAGAACCTAGTCAAAAACGTCTAGGAACTCTTGGTACTCCTCTGGCAATTGAGATACCGAAGAAGTGCACAAGACTTTAACTGGTTTCGGAAGACAAGTGGAAATACATTGCGGAGACCATGACAAAATTTCAGACCTGCGCCAGTCGAGACTGGAATTGTGCTTTTGGAGCCAGGGATAACCCAGAACAACCGGAAAATGCGGAGAGTTTATCAACTGGAACTGGAGGGTTTCAAAATGGAGAGCCCCAACAGCCATGGATAACGGAGCAGTTTTGTGAGTAACAAGTACGGGCTGAAGGGGCATGCCATCAATGGCCTCAATAGCAAGCGGAACGGACCAAGGCAAAACAGGAATAGAGTGCTTTGATACAAAAGCACTGTCAATGAAATAGCCCGGAGCACCGGAGTCAACAAGAGCCTGGGTGACTATGGAGGAGTCCACCCAGGAAAGGACAACCATGACGAAAGGTTTCTCCTTTAGCAGTTCCGGGGACTTCAAAAGGTGGCCCTGTAACCCACAATAGAGGCAGAGCCCCTCCTCCTAAAGGCCCTCTCCACCACGGAGAGACACGTGAATCCCAACTGCATCGGCTCAGCAGTACCTGGTGACTCAGGACCAGGAGACATGGGAGGATAGGGAGGCATCGGTGGGAACTTACACATAGGAGACAATGGAACAGGAGGCTTCTGCAAGCGCTCCTTGAAAGAGGTCCTCTCTCTGAGTCTTATGTCAATTAGGAACAAAAGAGACACCAATGCCTCGAGATCCTCTGGTAAATCTCTGGCAGCAACTTCGTCTTTAATCGCATCAGAGAGCCCATGAAAGAAGGCGCCAACAAGGGCTTCATTGTTCCAACCTACCTCTGCGCCAAGCGTACGGAACTCAATGGCATACTGAGCAACAGATCTTGTACCTTGCTGAATGGACATGAGTCGTTTAGCAGCAGAGGAGGAGCGAGCCCGAACATCAAATACCCTTCGAAAGGAGGCCACAAATTCAGGGTAATTTGAAATCACAGGTTTATTAGTCTCCCACAAGGGATTAGCCCAGGCAAGAGCTGTGTCAGAGAGTAACAAGATGAGAAATCCCACCTTAGCTCTGTCAGAGGGAAATGCCTGAGGTAACATCTCAAAGTAAATGCCCACCTGGTTCAAAAACCCTCGGCACTGATTAGGATCGCCTCCATATCGCTGAGGTAGAGGTGCGGAACCGGACATGCTCCTGGTAGGACTAATGTGCAGTGCGAGTCAGCAGGGTTTGCAGGGCTAGTGAAAATTGATCCAAGTGGTGATCCTGTTCATCCATCCTGGAAATTATGGCAGGTAAAGGTGGATTATTAGCACCATCAGGATTCATGACCCTTGCGTAATGTCAGGATGCCAGGAATCAGACTGAGACGAAAAGTGCAAAAATAATCACACCTTTATTAATAGCAAAAAATAATAAAAAGTCCACAAGTCAAATAACAAGCCAGGAATCAAAACCAGAGCTGGTAGTCAGACGAGCCGAGTCAGGAGCCAAAGCGAATAGTTAGACGAGCCGAGTCAGGAGCCAAAGCGAGTAGTCAGACGAGCCGGAATCAGGAACAAGGAGAACAACAGAGACAGGAACAAGCCAGGAATCAGGAACCAGGAGGGACGTCAGACAGCCAGGTAATACACAGGAGCTCTCACAAACAGGTCTGAGACAACGCAAGGGCAAAGCATACTGAACATAGGCCCTTTAAAAGTCAACCCCCGACTTTGAAGCTATTTTGAACAAGATTAGGTTTTATTGGTCAATGTCAGAATTATCCTCTATGTTTCTGGATAATAAAGAGCAAGAATTAGCCATTTGGGAGAGATGGATTGACTGGGAGGAAAGGGAGAGAAGGAGAAATAGAGTAGCTTCGTACATTATATGGATGGTTTCTTAGATATAAAGAATGGCTACATAGAGAAAAGATATATCCTGTACTGGTGTTTTAAAGAGAGAGGGATGAAGCTGGAGTGAGTGGTTGCTGATACCCAGGTAGGAGAGGCACTGGACGGCATGGGAAGGGAGAGTTTAATTTAAATGTTGTCTTTTTTTTTTCTTCATGCTTTGTCAGGTCAAGTGATAAGCAGTCATATTCAGCTTATGTTGAAAATATTATTAAGATGGTATTTACAAATATATGGTTGGCGTCCTCTGGTAGATATTCTTCACACAGAAAGTAACTGTAATTATTATAAGCTGGGATTGGAATTGTGATGAAGAGTGTATTATTGGCTTTGTATTGTATTTATTTATTATTTACATATATATTTCGTTTATTGTCTGAATTCAATAAATCCAATAAAAATGATTTTAAAAAAAATAAAAAATCTTCCCATCAACCTTGATGGCTGATGGATCGTGTTTTTAATTATATAATCTTTTCATCTCTCTTTTTAAAAACGTTTTAAAATTGAGTTTTTCAAAATTTAGGAAAGAAAAATCTGTTTTGTTTATAGACACCTCTAACTCCTAATAATAGAACAGTAGGGACATGATCTGAAATTGAAAAATCTAAGTTTCATATCTCTGAGACTTTTTCAGTCTGATCTTTAGAAGTAAGAAATAAATCTATGCTAGGGAGTGTCTTGTGAGTTTTGAAATTACAAGTGAAATCATCTGGTTGCTTTTCCCTTCAAATTTCAGCTACGTTAAGGGAGTCAAATAGTAATGACATTTTGGCTTCATAATTAAAATGTGATTTTATTACTTTTTGTACATCTCTTACCTTCTTTATAACTATTCCTATCTAACAAGGAGTTAGGGTATAAATTAAAATCTCCCGTTAAAATTTATTGTGTGTCCAAGTTTCTAGTTAAACATTTCATTATTGATATCTAGAACTTTTTGTCTGGTATATTTGATGCATATACATTAACGATAGTGTAAGAGTTGCCTTTAATGATGATCTTCACTATCAGTATTCTTCCATCCTTATCTTATCTTGCAGGACACTTTGGTCCAAATGTGCAGTGGGAGTCAGCAGGGTTTGCAGGGCTAGTGAAAATTATTTAACACGCAATTGAGCTGAAATCCGATTTCTTTTATTTTAGATGAAATTAGCTTTGAAACTTGTGTTGCTATACCAATAGTTTCTGGGGATTCTGAAGAGCAGGGATAGGCACGAGCCAAGGCTGTGGCGGACATTTTCTAAAGTAAAGACCTTTAGTGAAGGACACCAAGGTACATTTACAATTAAAACTATTATTTTATAGTGCTGAATTTTATTATACTGATGCAGATACCACTGATCCTATAACCAGCCCTTGTCTGGCTATACACATGTGCCAGTGTCACTTCTGTGTCTTTGTATAGAGCTGGGTGTTATTATACAGATGCAGATACACATCCAGTATTTCACTCAGGCTTTATTTATTTCATAACTTATCACCCAATATCCCTAGCAGTCTCTTGACAAGCCACTTATTTTATTCTCACTAAATATTTTCCCTTTCCTATTATTTAATCAGAAAGAAAAGATATACTAAGGTTATGATTCACAACCTTACTATCGGCTAGATTTAGAGTTCTGCGGCCAAAGGGGTGCGTTAGCTACGCATGCTTTTTTCTGGCCGCACCTTTTAAATACCGCTGGTATTTAGAGTTCACAGAAGGGTTGCGTTAGGCTCCAAAAAAGGAGCGTATAGCATATTTACAGCAACTGCAACTCTAAATACCAGCGGTGCTTATGGACGCGGCCAGCTTCAAAAACGTGCTCGTGCACGATTCCCCCATAGAAAACAATGGGACAGTTTGAGCTGAAAAAAAACCTAACACCTGCAAAAAAGCAGCGTTCAGCTCCTAACGCGGCCCCATTGTTTCCTATGGGGAAACACTTCCTAAGTCTGCACCTAACACTCTAACATGTACCCCGAGTCTAAACACCCCTAACCTTACACTTATTAACCTCTAATCTGCCGCCGCCGCTATCGCTGACCCCTGCATTCTATTATTAACCCCTAATCTGCCGCTGCGTACACCGCCGCCACCTACGTTATCCCTATGTACCCCTAATCTGCTGCCCCTAACACCGCCGACCCCTATATTATATTTATTAACCCCTAATCTGCCGCCCCCAACGTCGGCGCTACCTACCTACATTTATTAACCCCTAATCTGTCGACCGCACCTCACCGCTACTATAATAAATTTATTAACCCCTAATCCGCCTCACTCCCGCCTCAATAACCCTATAAGAAATAGTATTAACCCCTAATCTGCCCTCCCTAACATCGCCGACACCTAACTTCAATTATTAACCCCTAATCTGCCGACCGGATCTCGCCGCTACTCTAATAAATGGATTAACCCCTAAAGCTAAGTCTAACCCTAACACTAACACCCCCCTAAGTTAAATATAATTTAAATCTAACGAAATAAATTAACTCTTATTAAATAAATTATTCCTATTTAAAGCTAAATACTTACCTGTAAAATAAACCCTAATATAGCTACAATATAACGAATAATTACCTTATCTTCACCATGCCAGGTTCACCGATCCGTCCTCCGAAGTCTTGATCCAAGCCTCGCATTCTATTGGCTGTTCCGATCAGCCAATAGAATGCGAGCTCAATCTGATTGGGTGATCCAATCAGCCAATCGGATTGAACTTGAATCTGATTGGCTGATTCCATCAGCCAATCAGAATTTTCCTACCTTAATTCCGATTGACTGATAGAATCCTATCAGCCAATCGGAATTCGAGGGACGCCATCTTGGATGACGTCCCTTAAAAAAACCTTCATTCTTCAGTTGGACGTCGGAAGAAGAGGATGGATCCGCGCCGGAGGTCTTCAAGATGGAGCCGTTCGTCATCGGATGAAGATAGAAGATGCCGCTTGGATCAAGATGGTTGCCGGTCCGGATCTCCTCTTCTTCCCGGATAGGATGAAGACTTTGGAGCCTCTTCTGGACCTCTTCAGCCGCCGCTTGATAGAAGACTTCAGCCGGATTATGGATCGCCAGCCCCCGCTTGGGCTTGGATGAAGACTTCGGAGGCTTGGATCAAGACTTCAGAGGACGGATCGGTGAACCTGGCATGGTGAAGATAAGGTAGGAAGATCTTCAGGGGCTTAGTGTTAGGTTTATTTAAGGGGGGTTTGGGTTAGATTAGGGGTATGTGGGTGGTGGGTTGTAATGTTGGGGGGGGGGGTATTGTATGTTTTTTTTTACAGGCAAAAGAGCTGAATTCTTTGGGGCATGCCCCGCAAATGGCCCTTTTCAGGGCTGGTAAGGTAAAAGAGCTTTGAACTTTTTTAATTTAGAATAGGTTAGGGCATTTTTTTATTTTGGGGGTCTTTGTTATTTTATTAGGGGGCTTAGAGTAGGTGTAATTAGTTTAACATTGTGTAATATTTTTCTAATGTTTGTAAATATTTTTTTATTTTTTGTAACTTAGTTCTTTTTTATTTTTGGTACTTTAGTTAGTTTATTTAATTGTAATTATTTGTAGGTATTGTATTTAATTAATTTATTGATAGTGTAGTGTTAGGTTTAATTGTAACTTAGGTTAGGATTTATTTTACAGGTAATTTTGTAATTATTTTAACTAGGTAGCTATTAAATAGTTATTAACTATTTAATAGCTATTGTACCTGGTTAAAATAAATACAAAGTTGCCTGTAAAATAAATATAAATCCTAAAATAGCTACAATATAATTATTCGTTATATTGTAGCTATATTAGGGTTTATTTTACAGGTAAGTCTTTAGTTTAAAACAGGAATAATTTATTTAATAATAGTTAATTTATTTCGTTAGATTTAAATTATATTTAACTTAGGGGGGTGTTAGGGTTAGGGTTAGACTTAGCTTTAGGGGTTAATACATTTATTATAGTAGCGGTAAGGTGCGGTCGGCAGATTAGGGGTTAATTATTGTAGGTAGCTGGCGGCGACGTTGTGGGGGGCAGATTAGGGGTAAATAAATATAATATAGGGGTCAGCGGTGTTAGGGGCAGCAGATTAGGGGTACATAAGTATAACGTAGGTGGCAGCGGTGTGCGGTCGGAAGATTAGGGGTTAAAAAAATTTAACCGAGTGGCGGCGATGTGGGGGGGCCTCGGTTTAGGGGTACATAGGTAGTTTATGGGTGTTAGTGTACTGTAGAGCACAGTAGTTAAGAGCTTTATGAACCGGCGTTAGCCCAGAAAGCTCTTAACTCCTGGTTTTTTTTCTGCGGCTGGAGTTTTGTTGTTAGATTTCTAACGCTCACTTCAGCCAAGACTCTAAATACCGGCGTTAGAAAGATCCCATTGAAAAGATAGGATACGCAATTGGCGTAGGGGGATCTGCGGTATGGAAAAGTCGCGTCTGGAAAGTAAGCGATAGACCCTTTCCTGACTGACTCCAAATACGAGCGGTAGCCCAAAACCAGCGTTAGGAGCCTCTAACGCTGGTTTTGACGGCTAACGCCAAACTCTAAATCTAGGCGTATATCTTTTCTTTCTATTTAAATACTACTTATAATAAACCTCAGGTGCTGGTTAAAGTGCTTTACCTTTGCATATAAAGCTCCAGAGACACAGTGTCAGCTTGCTTCTTGAATCTTCCCTCTCTCTCTGTCTCACTCAGAGTCATTTTCTGGTACTAAGCGGCATCATGTGGGAGTGGCCACAACCCTGCAAAACGTGGCGCCACGTGTGTTAAGGAGGAGTCAGGACCAGTATTCATCTGTCTTACTCCTCCCTCCCCACAGCAAAATGGGTGGCGGACACTGCAAGGGCCAGTCACGGACACCAGTGTCCGTATACGGACACCTTGCCTATCCCTGCTGAAGAGTCATCTAATTGTGATCTTCCCAGGGAATGTTGCGCTATCTTCTTTGTTCTTTTATCCAAATTTTTACTTTTAGGTGGCATTTTGCCAGGTTGTAAAAATGTTTCCCCAATTGACAAATCGGGGGGGGGGAGCACCCAAAGCAGTGCACACCAATTCCCAATTTAAGGGAACAAGCTCCTAATGGGAATGTTGTTCTTTACTTTTTATAAGTAGTTTTAGGTATGTCTTTGAGTTTATTAAGTTTTCAATGAGAAGATGAAGAGAAAGAAATAAGAGCTCTTCTTAAATAATTAAAAAATATACTTTTCTCTCCCTTATTTAGTTCTGTTTTTCCTACTTTTTTCTTCAACAGGTTAAGGATTTTTTGACTCCATATTATCATAACATTTAGATTGTTCCATCAATCAGATGTGGATTTAAGCCATTCTTTTCTCCCCCCCCCCCCCCCATTCTTTTCGTCAATATTATATTCTCTCCTTTCCAATTTATTGTTGTATATCCATTTGCTTTAATCTTATCAGGTAGCACTTTTTAAGGCTCTAAAAAGCCTTGCTTTGTTACTGCTATGCAGCAGTATTTCAAAGGACAGACTTATTTGACCGTTTGGTGTTTAAAGCAGCTAGCAATGAAAGGGCAAGCTAGCACCAGCTGACACTTAAGGAAAAATCTAAGAAAAGTAAACCCTTTACTCAGGGGTTACCTTTAAGCATTTTCCTTCAGTGGGGGGAACTGGGCCGGCTACTTATATTACTGCAACCTCCAGGTTGCACCGTGATTGAGGCACTAGTCTCAGGAATGGTCATTGTGTACAAAAAGGGTTATTACAAGGCGTTGAAAAATATACAGCAACTAAATAGCCTTTCTCTCAATTGAGAAATGTTAAATGGTATTTCCTTAAAGGGACATAATAATACTCATATGCCAAATCACTTGAAAGTGATGCAGTATAACTGTAAAAAGCTGATAGGAAAATATCACCTGAGCATCTCTATGTAAAAAAGGAACATATTTTACCTCACAATCTCCTCAGCTTAGCAGAGTAAGTTCTGTGTAAAAAGTTATAATTTAGCTGCTGCCCAGCTGCAGGTAAAAAAAAAATGAAGAAATTAACTGCAGCCAATCAGCATCAACAGTGCTGAGGTCATGAACTCTTTTACTGTGATCTCATGAGATTTGACTTAACTCTTGTGAGATTTCATAGTAAACTTCCTTAAACTGAATAGGAAAATAACATGAGAGTGCACTAGTCTCAATCCCTTAGCTGTCCCAGAACAGACATACTGATTTGCTGCTTAGAAGTCCTTTACAATGGGATGTGGCTACTGAGGAACTTTTGAGGTAAAATATCTTTCTTTTTTACATAGAGATGTGCAGGTGATATTTTCTAGTCAGCTTTTTACAGCTATGCTGCATCCCTTTCAAGTGTTTCAACATTTGGGTATCATGGCCCTTTAACCACTCAAGACAGATAAAAGTTATAGAGCTAAAAGTGCGCTCTGATATAGAGCTATAGTAGTAGGAAGAATCTTTACACAAGTAATATAGTTTGATTATAACATAGATAATCACAATATAAAATTAAATGATAGATTAGCGTGCATGTGTTTATAAAATCACCAAATAATGAATGCAGTATGGGAACAACTTAGGGCTCATTTCCATTGAGCCGTAATTAGGTTTGCGTGCGCTTGCAAACCTTTAAATAAGCTGTCGGAAGCAATATCGTTCACCGACTGCTTCCAATGGCCTGTTATAACTCAATTTTCGGCAACTGGACTCCGCCTGCTGAAATAATTTTCGTGTCCAATACAAAGTATCAGGATCTGCTAATCTTTAAATTATACCCGGTTTCCAATGCCCGCGCAAACCGTTAATACGCTGTTGGAGGCTGCCGATACATTAACAAAAATTACACCCAGCTCAACTAGGTGTAAAACAGGAAAAAGGTGCTTTTTAAGACCTTTTTTCCATTGAAATCTAATCCAACACATCAAAACCCCTCTATCCGCCATCCCCCCCATATTGCAACTTATAATAAATCTATTAACCATTAATTCACCATGCTCCCACAACGCAATCTAGCTATTTAAACTATGAACCCCTAAACCGCCATGCCCCCATATCGCAAAGTATCTATTTAAACTATTAACCCCTAATCTGCCAACCCCCATATCACAAAGTATCTATTTAAACTATTAACCCCTAATCTGCCATGCCCCCACAACGCAATCTAGCTATTTAAACTAGTAATGCAAATTACTAATCACTAAGCCTCCTAACCTAACACCCCCTAAATTAACCCCATTACATAAATTAAAATAATCCTAAATTACAATTAAAATAATAAATCCTAAATTACAATTAAAATACAAAACCTAACATCCCCCTAAGTTCCCCCTAACAGTAAAACCCCCCACCCACCAAACCCCCCAAAATAAATAAAAAAAAACTAACACTAAGAAATCCTACTCATTGCCCCTAAAGGGGCATTTTTATGGGCATTGCCCTTAAAAGGGCATTCAGCTATTTTACCACCAATTAAATCCCTAATCTAAAAAAAAAAAACATTAAAAAAAAAGCCTAAGTCTAACTCCCAGATAAGTACTCACGGTTCCTGATGTCCGGCGGTGAAGTCTTCTTCCAAGCGGCGACTTCTATCTTTATCCAGGACCGCGGAACTGAAGACCGGCGACCGAGGAACTGAAGACCCGCGACCGTGGAACCAAGGAGCGTGGAGGATCCTCTTCATACAATCACCGCCGGACACTGAATATTGTTCAGCCAATAGGATTTCAGTAGCTCTCATCCTATTGGCTGATTTGAATTTGAAGAATAAAATCAGCCAATAAGAATGCAAGGTAGGCCATATTTAAACACGAAACTTGCATTCAATATTCAGTGTACGCCGGTAATCATACGAAGAGGATCCTCCACGCTCCTTGGCTCCGCGGTCGCCGGTCTTCGGTTCCGCGGTCCTGGATGAAGATAGAAGAGGTCGCCGCTTGGAAGAAGACTTCCCTGCCGGACTTCAGGAACTGTGAGTACCTACCTGGCGGTTTTGACTTTTTAAAAATGTTTTGCTTGTTTTTTTTAGATTAGGGATTTAATGGGCGGTAAAAGAGCTGAATGCCCTTGGATTTAATGGGCAATAAAAGAGCTGAATGCCCTTGGATTTAATGGACGGTAAAAGAGCTGAATGCCCTTGGATTTAATGGGCAGTATAAGAGCTGAATGCCCTTTTAAGGGCAATGCCCATACAAATGCCCCTTTAGGGGCAATGCGTAGTTTAGGATTTTTTAGTGTTAGTTTTTTTATTTATTTTGGAGGGTTTGGTGGGTGGGGGGGGTTTTACTGTTAGGGGGAACTTCGTTTTTTTAAAGGTAAAAGAGCTGTTTAACTTAGGGCAATGACCTACAAAAGGTCCTTTTAAGGGCTATTGGTAGTTTAGTATTAGATTGGGGGTGTTTTTTATTTTGGGGGGCTTTTTATTTTCATAGGGATTTTAATTTGGTTTATTATTTTATGTAATGTTAGACTTTTTATTTTTTGTAATTTTAGATTAATTTAAACTTAGGTTTTTATTTTAATTGTAATTTAGGATTTATTATTTTTTTATTATTATTATTTTTTTTAATTCTTTTATTGAGATTTATAGTAAGTACAATACAGATATTATGTTCAATCACAACAACAAATGGAACAAAGATGAACACAGACCACACTAAATAAATTAGGAGTGCACTGGAATGTATACATTTCTGCTAACGTGATGAACATGAATAACTGAAATCTCTATTTTTTAATGCAAATTCTCCAAATGTGCTCCTCAGGTAAGCTAATACCTTAAAGATAGGAGATTTAAAATATTGATGAGCAATGATATAGGAATATGAAAATAAATAGCAGGTTGGGTCCAATTGTGGGCCCTAGCTTATGATTCAAATATGAGTACTTATAGCATAAATGGGTCACATTTTAATGGGGTTATTTAAAGGGATACTGTACCCAATTTTTTTCTTTTGTAATTCAGAAAGAGCACGCAATTTTAAGTAACTTTCTAATTTACTCCTATTATCAAATTTTCTTCGTTCTCTTGCTATCATTATTTGAAAAAGAAGGCATCTAAACTTTTTTTTTGTTTCAGTACTCTGGACAGCACTTTTTTATTGGTGGATGAATTCATCCACCAATCAGCAAGGACAACCCAGGTTGTTCACCAAAAATGGGCCGGCATCTAAACTTACATTCTTGCATTTCAGATAAAGATACCTAGAGAATGAAGACAATTTGATAATAGGAGTAATTTAGAAAGTTGCTTAAAATTTCATGCTCAATCTGAATCACAAAAGAAAAATTTTGGGTACAGTGTCCCTTTAAGCTTAACTGGAGCTTTTTGTAAGTATGTATAAAACAGCGGGTAAATACCGCTTGACCTTAAAATAAGGAAGATATTGGGGGGGGGAGGGGTTCAAATTGAAGCAAAATTTAGTATTACTTCCAGTAACAAATACAATTTACATTGAAAACTTCTGCTTTAGCCAATGTAGACAAGGCAAGACTATATTCAATACATTAAAAAGGTTGAGAATAACTAAGGTGTAGAAGAGCGAATAGAGATCTGGGAATAAGTAGGGAGGGCATTATAGAAATGCTAAATAAGTTTCCTCAGCCACACATTCTTAACTAATTAGCCTCTCACTTATAGGACCAGCGTAGTTAAGATAAAAAAAAACCTGCTGCAAATATATTAGGCATTAAGGCATCGTGTCACAGACAACTGAAGTGTAAGATGGTAATATGGGGTATTATCCAAAATCCCCCACCTCCCTCGCCGACTGAGGGAGATGCAGGCAACAAATTATCTAAATAGAGTAGGACTCAGCCCCAAGTAAAGTTAAAATATGTATAATAGGTACAGATCAGGCCCCAATATGTTAATCTATAACACATGTGACATTGTATGAAACTAAATTATGGACTGGATCCCACAGTAGCATTCAGTACACATGAAAACATTATCATGCACATTACTAACATACTATACAGATAATTTAGCTGCAGTGACAGAACAATATTATATATATTTTTAAACTTAAACATAATCAGGCTAGTTATATGAATGTCCCTCAGCTGGAGGACGTGAAAACTTGAATAGAATATATGAGTCTATATATTCTATGTATAAGATATGCAGTGTGGATCTATGCAAAACTGTCTAAACAAAAATGTATTAGGATCTGGTCTGAGAGCTATATATCCATACCTGTACAGGGAAGTTAAGGTTCAAACTAATCTTAAAGGGACAGTCTAGGCCAAAATAAACTTTCATGATTCAGATAGAGCATGTAATTTTAAACAATTTTCCAATTTACTTTTATCACCAATTTTGCTTTGTTCTCTTGGTATTCTTAGTTGAAAGCTTAACCTAGGAGGTTCATATGCTAATTTCTTAGACCTTGAAGCCCACCTCTTTCAGATTGCATTTTAACAGTTTTTCACCACTAGAGGGTGTTAGTTTACGTATTTCATATAGATAACACTGTGCACGTGCACGAGAAGTTATCTGGGAGCAGGCACTGATTGGCTAGACTGCAAGTCTGTCAAAAGAACTGAAAAAAGGGGCAGTTTGCAGAGGCTTAGATACAAGATAATCACAGAGGTTAAAAGTATATTATTATAACTGTGTTGGTTATGCAAAACTGGGAAATGGGTAATAAAGGGATTATCTATCTTTTAAAACAATAAAAATTCTGGTGTAGACTGTCCCTTTAAGTAAACATAGACCTTTAGGGAAATATAACATTGAACCAGGTAGAGAATAATAAAAAGGCAACCCTTTAGTAGCTAGTATTTAGTCTCAATTACATATAGCAGTTCATCCCAAATCAAAAGGAGCAGGAATTAGGGGTATCCAGAACAGTTCAACTCATAACATTCAACTTTTGGGAAGTCAAAAGATCATCTAGTTGAGCCCGTAAATCAGTCCTGTGTTATTATATACCTCAGCTGATGCCTTCTCTCATACATGTAAATATAGTGGTGTAACAGAGAAGTCGGCAGTCAGGGCCATAAATATAGCAATACCCGCAGGAGCAGACGTGATCTGAACTTCATCCACCTGCAGGAAAGAGCGGAGATGAGTATGACAGCCTGTTGTTATCCTAGGGGCGGTTCCGGCTCCCACAACAGAGAGTGCTGAAAGCCCAGCTGGCAGTAAGTGACCCACTCCGTCAGTTGAGGTAATCATGCGATGGTTAGTACAGTGCACCGGATCTAGGAGTACCTGGGGCCTTGTAAATTCCGGGTAGTCGGCTTTGCGCTGCCGGGACCCGCCCAGAATGTGAACCTCATGATTCAGTCCTATATCAGGTAAAATGAGTGTCGCCTCGGGCATAGGTAGCTTCCCAGTCGAAGGTGAATGGTTGTCAGCTAAACATTTATCAGCCAAATCGTGTGCAGCAGGCTTCAGAAGCGCTGTGAGCTCAGTGAAATTCTCCTCCGTCCGCCATATTAGATCTGCAAGCAGGGACTGTACCGCCGTGTAGGCGTTTTCTTCAACAGTTATTAGTATCATTTCTTGCTGCTAAGCCCAGATACTTGTTCTGTTCCTAAAGTGGACTTGTGGAAGACCTTGTTAGGTAGTTTAGGCTGTATAAAAGTTAGCAATAAATACTTTATAATAGTATTAGGAGCCGGAGCTCTTGCTGTATGCGGCCAGTCTGCTTGGCAGTTGGCTCCGCCCCCAGGATTTATTATTTAAATTGTAATTTAGGATTATTTTAATTTATGTAATGGGGTTAATTTAGGGGGTGTGAGGTTAGGGGGTTTAGTGATTAGTTATTTGCATTGTGGGGGCATGGTGGATTAGGGGTTAATGGTTTAAATAGCTAGATTGCGTTGTGGGGGCATGGCGGATTAGGGGTTAATAGTTTAAATAGATACTTTGCGATATTGGGGTTGGCAGGTTAGGGGTTAATAGTTTAAATAGATACTTTGCCATATGTGGGTTGGCGGATTAGGGATTAATAGTTTAAATAGATACTTTGCAATATGGGGGATGGCGGATTAGGGTTTAATAGTTTAAATAGATACTGTGCGATATGTGGGTTGGCGGATTAGGGGTTAATACATTAGTTATTGCGGTGGGGGAGTTGTGGTTGAGAGGTAGATATTGCGCATGCATTAGGTGTTCGATTTTAACAGCAAGCGACGGAGAACATATATGCAGTGCCGTATATCCGATCGAGTGTAGTGTAAGGTCGGGTTACCATAGTAAAATATTAATGTTTTAGAAATCTGGCATCGAGTGGAAGCAATAACACAACGCTAACTTACCCCTACACGAAAAGAGCGACCGCACACAAAGCAGAAACTTTTTCAATGGAAACCTGGTACTAAAATGGAGCAGTAATTTACTTTTAGCTGTCGGCCGCTTTGGTAGCTTCCGGCTCCATTTTAATAGGCTCAATGGAAACGAGCCCTTTAGATGGTAGAAAATCAGCTCTTAGACATCCATCATAGAGACTATAAAAACAGAGTCTGACGCAGCAAATACAGTTTACTTTTAAATTCAGCCTTCTCTGTGTAAATCCACATAGAGACAAAAAAGCAGTGTGTAAACGGTGTGAATGAATTCCAGTTCAAGGAGTAGTAAGCCACACAGTTAGGAGTATACTAAGATATCTTCAGGTTCAGAAAGAATCCGCTCTATGATAGAACTCACCAGCTGTTCTGTGACCTCTTTTGGATTGATTCGGTTCCTCCTTGATGGCGTTACAGTTATCCTCTCACGTGTCTCCATATTTGGATTTGAGACTCCGTGTAGTAAGGGCCCATCCTTGGACACACCTGTGATATTTCACTACGTGTTTCAGCTAACACAGTTCAGCCTTTCTCAAGTCGTCTCAGGAATGGTCTCCTCCAGCCTCTCTGAGTCCAAGAGGAGGATGGCCCTGTTCCATATAGCTTACAATGTACAGAGTACTATTTCTTTTTGCATGCATTTGGTTAATATCTGATTAATGAATTTAATTTTTTTATTACTTCTGTAAGCTCATTTTTCTGTATAATAAAAATGTATTTTAAAACAATATTTCTCTCTCAATACCATTTCTTATTATCTTGTACTCAGAAACTTTCTTTATAAGAAATGATACCTGTTTCACTGGTATAATATTAAAGGTCAGTGCTTGGAAATCATATTTCAATATAACTGTGAAAAAGGTGTGAACCACTACAGTGCATGCAGACTAGTATGTACCGGGATTCAAAATAGTAACACACATTGATTTATCTTTTAGATGTTATACCTTTGTCTGCCAGTACTATACAAGGAACAGAGATTTACCCGTTGCAGTAAAAAACAAGACAGTTATTTTTTTGTACCCCCTTTGGCAGCTAGTAACACACAGGGCATCATTTTGTAGCAGTATCAGAGGCACATACAGCAGGTGATCTCCATTGTTGGCTAGTAAGTGGTCTTCATTGATATATATGTCAACAGGTAAGCAAGGGGTAAATACATCTGCCTACAGAAAATCCTTGCTATCCAGAAAATAAAAAAATGGCTATTTCAATGTCTGTTTTATATATGCTTCGTAACATACTGCTAATTAAAAAGTAGGCTGATTCAATAATGGATGCCAGGTGACCCTAGCCAACAGCGTCAAAAACAACAGTAAATGCCTTTCTGATGTTAGCAAATACATGCTTATATATTTCCTTTACATTTCTTAAAGGGACAGTCAACACCAGAACTTTTGTTTCTTTAAAAGATAGATAATCCCTTACTTACCAAATCCCCAGTTTTGCATAACCAACACAGTTATAATTATACACGTTTTACCTCTGTAATTACCTTGTATCTAAGCCTCAGCAGACTGCCCCCTTATTTCAGTTCTTTTGACAGACTTGCATTTTAGCCAATCAGAGCTATCTCCATGGTAAATTCACATGCATGAGCTCAATGTTATCTATATGAAACACGTGAACTAATGCCCTCCAGTGGTGAAAAACTATCAAAATGCATTTAGATTAGAGGCGGCCTTCAAGGTTCAAGAAATTAGCATATGAACCTCCTAGGTTTAGCTTTCAGCTAAGAATACCAAGAGAACAAAGCAAAATTGGTGCTAAAAGTAAATTGGAAAGTTGTTTAAAAGTTGTTTAAAATGACATGCCCTATTTGAAACATGAAAGTTTTTTTTGGACTTGACTGTCCCTTTAAATGTAACTATGTACAAATACTGCTCTAATCCCTTGTAGTTATGCCTATAACAAATACGATTCTAATATACATTGCAATTCACAAGCATCTCTGAACCAGGAAAGGAACAGAAATCACATGACTAACACCTGAGTAAATCAACATGTGATATTATATATGTACTGTAATAGGCAAAGATGGATGTATTTTGACCAACAAAAGATGCAGCTCTGCAAAAATGTAGTAAAAGTAAAATGCTTTATTATAAAATGATGATTCAAAAAACAATAAAACCAGAAGCCTCATCAAGAATGTGTGATCATTTATGTGGCAACATTACTCAGATGGCAGCATATAAAGTATTACTACTAGCAATTAAGTCAGACCAATCAATTATAAGATAATATTTTAGACGTTTCTAAGTAGTGTCCATAGTGAACGCTAATGTTCTAACTCATTGGGGGTGCATACTCAAATAATAATATATTATTTCCTAAAACTTTTCAGTGGCGCAGGGCCAGAATTAGGTCAGGTTGCAGGACAACCTATATTTGCTGCTCTCACCTCCATGGGGCTCTTTTGAGTTATGGTCACCACAAAGGACACATTTGTGGTTCCACTTTTGTCTGGAACCACCAAAATTATAGCACACATTCTTAGTTATTAGTGGTGGGAGCGCAAAAAATACTGCAGAGGCTGCCAGTTGACTATTCCTGTATTGCAGCAGAGCTTTGATGAACACATTGATTAACACATTGATTAACATTGTATCACTATTATTTTAACACAATACAAAGTATAAAAAATAATCATATGGATCACATTCAAACCAGAGGGACAGTTGTTGAGAATGAATACCAAGAAAACGTGTTTGTCCATTATTCTCTCCCTGTTACATCCTATGGTTGCTCTACAGAGCTGTTGTATCCGTGAAGCTGAATATTCATGGTGCAACACATTTTGAAGTGTCCAACCCTTGGTGCCATGTGGCTAGGGCGCTGATTGGAGAACAGTTCAAACCTTTAGTTCACAAAAAAAATTGTTTTAAAGTGGGCGGCCGGATTGCGGGGTATTTGAACTTCAACGCTATATTAAAAAGTAAGATAAAGCGTACCTTCGTTACAACTGATGAATTAAACTCCATCTAAAATATCGCTAACATTCCAGGTCTGTTCATACAAAGGAGAAAGTTTACCATCACTTTAAGATTTTGCTAATGCTCATTTGGTTATTGAAATACTACATTTACAATTATACAAATACGAAATATTATTCAAATAAAAAGACAGATATACAATTGCACAGTATAAAAATAAGAATTTTCCAAACATATTTCAAGCGTATTTAAAAAGCAGATATGTTTTAAATTTGTAATGATTCTTGTAGTGTTCTAAAATGTGAAAGTGCAGTTGTAACAAATGTATACATTTTCTGCTTTGAAACTGTGAATTTTTAAGATGTAATGATGTTGTTAGAAACTCAAAAAGACAATTTATTATTTAAAGAACTTGCTGTGTTTTGCCCTTACCAGAACATACGGGTGCCTCTCCCCAGTGTCAACCTCTGGGACACCAACGACCATCATCTATTATAGCCATATTGTTTCTCATAGCATCTCCTCCCAATAGTAGTGAAACACCTGAAACACCTGAGGGGGTCTGTCCCTAGTCATTCATTTTTGTTACGTGTTCCAGAATAAATTTGGCATGTAATCAAATGTAAAAAATATATTTGCTGTGATGAGAGCAGGATGTGATGTCACTAGTTTGTGGGCGGGGCTTAGGTCTGGGGTCTGTGTCGCAGTTAGTTTTAGTACAATCAACCTGTCTGGATGTGTATTGCTATGTTCTGCAATAAAATAGAGTTGTACCATCATTGCTGTGTCCTGCATATGTCCTGCATCTCATGACATGGTGTCAGAAGTTCTGGACTACGCTTCTGTTTCTGATGATGACGATGTCAAAGTTTACCCCACCTGAGCCTTTTGACTTCTCTCAGCCTGCAGCTTGGCCCACATGGTGTCAGCGGTTTCAGCGCTTCAGGATTGCTTCCAAACTAAACAAGGAGAGTGGTGATGTACAAGTTAATTCTCTTTTAGACTCTATGGGGAAAGATGTGGAGCCAGTGTTCAATGCTTTTACTTTCCAAGAAGGGGAAGAATTTAACTTTGATATAGTTATGGATAAACTCAGTGCCCACTTTGTGCCCAAAAGAAATTTGATTCATGAGAGAGCTTGTTTTCACAAACGTAATCAGCGTGTGGGAGAATCTGTGGAGTCATTTGTGCGCAGCCTGTATGAATTAGCTGAATTCTGTGGTTTTGGTGTTGCTAAAGAAGAGCAAATCAGAGACAGAATAGTTATTGGAATTGCAGATGCTGAAGTCTCACTGAAGCTGCAGTTAGAGCTAAAAATAAATACACAGAGCGCCTCCTAAAAGGCTAAGACACTAGTAGTGACAAGATTATTTAAATAAAAAATATATTGAAATTCTATAGGGGTATATAAAATATTTTATAAGCTACTTATAGCTAAAATATACAAACAAGATACAAAAGTGGATCCACTTAAAATTAACAATAAAATATGCATATATCTATATAAAAAACAATACAATTGTGGTTAAAAACCACAACAACATACAATCGTAATCACAAAATAAATTACAATAAAACAGCTGTTGATGGTTGGATAAAAAATATAAATATATAAAAACATCAATTTACTGAGTAGGTGTCCATAAATATGTAGGTCCCAAACTTTAAATTCTTTCCAGAGAGTGAATGTCCAATATGAAGATTCTATTTTAAAACAGTTATCCTTATATATCCCTCGATAAACGGTGAAATGATGAAGTGTGTAAAAAAGAAAAACGTAGTGGTTTTCAAATCAAATTTCAAAAATTATTGTGAATATCCAAAAAATCCTGAAAAGATGATGTGATGAAGTGGGCGTGAATAATCAAAAATGTGTGTACACAAAAATGAAAAAAGAAAAAGGAAAAAATGTAAAAAAATAATCCAAATGAATATTTAGGATGTGTTAAAGTGAATAACACTTATAAAGTGACCCTTATGTGAATACAAGATGTGAAGAGATGCTCCTAAAAAGTTATTCCTGTGTGTAAACAATGAAAAAATACAGAAATGGATCCTATGTCTCAGGGATCAATTCATTCAAAGATATACCTGTAATAAAACAAATATAACATAGTGCAAAACTGCTATCCAAACTTAGTCAGTAATTGAAAAGAAGCTTACCATATATGTCCTGAAGCTGCAGTTAGAGCCTGATTTAACGTTAGATGGGGCTATTAGGATGGCCCGCCAGAGTGAACTGGTGAAAAAGCAAAGTGCTGATCTGAGGTCTGAGAGTATTGTGGATGAAGTGCAACAGAATGGGCCATTTTGAAGTGGTGTGTAAAACTGAATACATTAAGGAGATGCAGGTGGACGGTGACCAGGAGTTCAAGAAGTGTCTTTTGTGGGGTCTGTTGTGGAACGGCCAAGCTCGGAGGAAGATTGGAAAATTACTTTTACTGTAATGGGAGACAAAGTTGATTTCAAGATTGACACAGGAGCAGATATCACTGTAATGTCTTTTGCTGAATTTATGAAATTGCCTCGACAGCCCCAGCTGGCGAAGGTTACTACAAATGTCCATAGTCCTGGTGGCCGCATTTCTTGCCAGCTGTGAGTACAAGCAAAGAAAGTTCACCATGTGGGTGCATGTGATTCGAGGTCAGTGTGTTAACAATTTATTGAGCAGAAAAGCAGCCTGTGACTTGGGCCTCGTGGCCAGAGTGAATGAGATTTCCGAAGATATGTTTGGCGAGTTGGGCCTACTGAATTGCAAACCAGTCCGTATAGCACTTAAAAGTGACGCAGTCCCTTACAGCATTTCTACTCCTCGTAGAATTCCGTTCCCGCTCATGCCTCAAGTGGAGAAAGAGCTTATGGGGGGTTATTGAAGAGGTTGTTGAAGCGACTGATTGGTGTGCCCCCATTGTTCCAGTTGCAAAGAAAAACGGAAAGGTGCGCATCTGTGTGGACCTGAAAAGGTTGAATGAGGCAGTGAAGAGAGAGAGATTTGTGCTGCCGACATTAGAAGATATAGCTCCAAAGTTGGCTGGGGCGAAGTTCTTTTCCACATTAGACGCTTCTAGCGGCTTTTGGCAGATCCCCCTGGATCCAAAGTGCCGCAAACTGACTACCTTTATCACACCGGTAGGTCGGTTCTGCTTCTGTAGACTCCCCTTTGGGATATCCTCCGCTCCTGAAATCTTTCAAAGGGAAATGAGTTCTCTCCTGAGTGACCACGTGGGCACATCGGATGTCATGGACGACATTCTAGTGTATGGGTCTACAGTGGAGGAGCATGATCAGCGTTTAAGTTGTGTGCTACAGGCTATCAAAGAGTCTGGGCTGAAGCTGAATAAAGAAAAATGTCATTTTAGGAAAACTGAATTATGCTACTTTGGGCATATCATCAACGGGGATGGCATCAAGCCAGACCCCGAGAAAATTTGTGCCATTGAACAGATGAAAAGTCCTTCTGATGTACATGAGCTGAGACAGATATTGGGCCTGGTAAATTATGTGGGCAAGTTTCTTCCAGATTTATCAACAGTTTTACACCCTGTCACAGAGTTGCTTAAGAAAGACATTGCCTGGGTCTGGGGACCTTCACAAGAAAAAGCTTTCCTGCAGGCCAAGTCCCTGCTGGGGTCTGCCCCTGTGCTGGGGTTCTACGACCCTTCAAAAAGGACTGTGGTTAGTGCCGATGCAAGCAGTTATGGGTTGGGGGCTGCACTCCTGCAGTTAAATGAGAATAAACTACAGCCCATCGCCTACTGTTCCCGCACACTGACGGCTGCGGAGTCAAAATACGCTCAAATTGAGAAAGAGTGCCTGGCTGCAGTTTGGGCCTGCGAGCGCTTTCAGCGTTATCTAGTGGGTTTGGAGAAATTTAGTCTGGAAACTGACCACAAACCGCTAGTCCCTCTAACCAATTCTTATGACATTGACAAAACACCCTTGAGATGCCAGAGACTTTTAATGAGACTGCTCAGGTTCAATGTTCAGGCAGTGCATGTGCCGGGGAAACAACTGGTTGTGGCAGATACACTATCCAGGCTCCCGCTGGCTGCTGCTGAAGAATCCTCCACAGAATCGGATGTGAAAGTGTATGTTGATTCAGTTCTGGCCTCTAAGTCCATTTCTTCAGGGAAACTGGAAGAGATAAAGAAAGAGACATATTTGGACACAGATCTGCAAGAAGTTATAAAGTACATAAAAGAAGGCTGGCCCGAGAGCCGGGAAGCCTGGATGTCTTTAAGTGCTTACCAGCCAGAGAGGTCGCAGCTCACGGAGCTGGAGGGGTTGGTGCTGTTCCAAGACCGCATTGTAATTCCTGTCAGCATGAGGAAAGAGATGTTAAACAGGATTCATGATGGCCACTTAGGCATTACAAAGTGCAGAGAAAGGGCAGCTACAGCTGTGTGGTGGCCTGGGATCAGCTCCGACATTGCAAATCACGTGTCTAAATGTGCCTTTTGCCGGGAACGCCGGCCTACTCAGAGAAGGGAGCCCTTGATTTCTACTCCGCTGCCTGCGGGGCCGTGGCAGAAAATAGCTGCTGATTTGTGTGAACTGCACGGCAAAAATTTTCTTGTTGTGATCGACTACTATTCCAGGTATTTGGACATTGCACCCCTGAATGATATCAGAAGTCAGGCCGTTATCATTCGCCTGAAGAGCTTGTTCGCCCGCTGGGGCATTCCATTGGAGCTGGTGAGTGATAATGGTATGCAGTTCGCTTCTACAGAGTTTAGTGCTTTCAGCAGGGAATATGATTTTGTACATTCCACATCAAGTCCACATTATCCGCAGGCCAACGGAATGGCTGAAAGGGCAGTTCAAACAACAAAATTCATTCTAAAGCAATCTGAGCCGTACCTAGCCCTCTTGTCATACAGTGCGACGCCCATTCAAGCCACCGGGTTTAGCCCGGCACAGCTGATGCTAGGACGCCAGATTCACACCACTTTACCCTCAGTGGGTGTCTTCAAGCCGCCTGGCCCTGTTCCTCGGGACGACGTCCTTAGGAGGGATGAAGACGCCAAAAAGGGTTATCGTTTCTTCTACGACAGGAGACATTCTGTCAGGCCCTTACAGGAACTGAAAGCGGGCCAATGTGTCAGAATTAAACTGGATGATGAGAAGAAATGGAAGACGCCTGCTACGGTAGTTGGCCGCTCTCCAGAACCAAGGTCTTATACAGTCCTTACGGAGGGAGGGACGGTTACACGCCGTAACCGAAGACATCTTCAGTCTTTACCTGAGAGTCTGGAACTGGATGCCTCAGTACCACCGCCGGTGGGATCCCCTGTTCTAAGAGAGGTGCCTTCCCCTCAGCAAGACCACAATGGGGATATATCTTTGCCTCCAGCGGACTCTTGTTCACCATCTTCTGTATCAAAGGACAGTTCATGCAAAGTTACATCAAGCGGAAGAGTGGTGAAACTTCCGGCCCGATATACAGACTGACTTTAGCTAGAACAGTGACCGGAAGTATGGGCAGAATAATCCCATGGTCACTGTGGACTAGGGTAGTCAGGATGTAATTTATTTGTTCATGTTTTCTAACCTATTTGTTTATATAATGTTCAAAAACAAAAATGTTGTTGTATACTCTGTTTGTGTACCTTGTTATTTGTTATATGCAAATGTATGCTTCGCCTTTGAAAAAGGGGAAGATGTGATGAGAGCAGGATGTGATGTCACTAGTTTGTGGGCGGGGCTTAGGTCCGGGGTCTGTGTCGCAGTTAGTTTTAGTACAATCAACCTGACTAGATGTGTATTGCTATGCTCTGCAATAAAATAGAGTTGTACCATCATTGCTGTGTCCTGCATATGTCCTGCATCTCATGACATTTGCAATTGCAGTTAATGTTTAATTAAAATTCGTTTTTTTCTCCCTGTAACAGTGGACTCACATGTGTCTTACAAGTGTCAGTATAAGCTTTGCAGGGCTGGTGCTATAATAGAGGTAGACTATGCGACTGCCTAAGGGTGCGCCGGGAGGGGGGGCACACATTTGGTGCATAACAAGCTCCAAATTCACTGCCACCAAAACGGTGTCTTTGTTTTCTGGCACCACCTCAAAGTAACTTTCTCTTACCTCCACCATCCGTGCCACCAACAAAATGTATCCCATGTTGCCAGAACAACTCTTTCCTCACTTTAAAACCAGATGTTTCAGTACTTGCTCACCTATTTACCTTATATCTCCCCTCTGCTTCCTGCCTGATTTAGTTTCATTCTGCATCTGAACTACATTCTCTGTCTAGCATGTTACCCATTTCATTACTCCCTATATTGATTTTCCGTAAACACTTTTTCACATTCTGGCTCCCTGTATAGCTCCCAGCCGGGTGTCCCATCTGACCTCTACCATACCAGTTCATCTAAAACTAGCCTGCCTATGGTGGTGGTCACGGTGCAGAGTCTCATGAGAATGAGAAAAAAAACTCATGGCCTACTTTCCGTATGTGCACATTTCAAATGTATTAGTCAGTTTTACCTAATACTTTCCAGATATACTTTTCCCGGGAACTATAGATTATATAATATGTGCAGGACACACTTTCAATGTCCTGCACACATTATAAGTGATTAAACAGCGCATGTGCACATTAAGTTGCCGCTAGGGTTGCCAGCTGTGGTCTATAAAAATACTGGACAACCTATAGATGACTGGACACGGAGGTTCACACAATGTCCCCATAAAAGCTCAACCTTAGGCCCCACCCTTGATCCCACCACATATATTGGTTGCCAGTAACACATGCACATAGTAGTGATGTGACCCTCTTGGCTGCCAGAAGTAAACACCCAGCAATGATTGAACACCCCCATGGGTGCCTGTAACACATATAATAGAAAATGCACAGTGTAACTTCTTTTTGAGCCATATTTCTAATGCATAAAGGCCTAGAAGGCCCTTTACATTTAGCTGACAGGGGTCTTTAAGTGTCCAGTATTTTTGTACATGATGTACTGGACAGCCTGCTAAGATACTGGACACCCTATTTGTATGATTCAGATCAACTATAATTAATATAAAATTGATACAGACATAGAGGCTTCTAAATGTGGGGAATCTACTATTAAAGGGATAGTAAACACAAAAAATGTTTTTAAATTTTAAAAAGATAGATAATCCCTTTATGTACCATTCCCCAGTTTTGCATAACCAGCACTGTTATAGAAATATACTTTTTACCTCTGTGATTACCTTGTATCTAAGCTTCTGCTAAGTGCCTCCTTATCTCAGATCTTTTGACAGGCTTGCATTTCAGGCAATTAGTGCTGACTCTTAAATAACTTTACGTGCATGAGCACAACGTTATCTATATGAAACACATGAACTAACGCCATCTAGCTGTGAAAAGCTGTCAAATGCAGAGGCAGCCTTCAATGGCTTAGAAATTAGCATATGAGCCCAACCTAGGTTTACCTTTAATTTAAGAATAACAAGAGAACAAAGCAAATTTGATGATAAAAGTAAATCAGAAAGTTGTTTAAAATTACATGCCCTATCTGAATCATGAAAGTTTAATTTGGACTTTACTATCCCTTTAAATAATGACAGACCTAGCGCCTGTAGTTTCTTAGCTACACTGCACAATTACATATTCTAATTAGTATGCCTGGTAACCCCAGAGGTAATCACATGACATGATCCTGAGGCTCAGCCATAGCTCTGTAGATATTACCAGACCAAAGCAGTTCATGTTATTTTTATAATCTATTCCCAACATATAAGCACTGGAAATTTAGGATTTATAATGGGAGTTTTGTTACAAGTTAAAGGGACATTAAACACCTTGTAATTACAAGACATTTCTGTTACCGTCCTACAGAATAACATATCAGCCAAATGTAAACATTTGTTTAACAAAATAAAATCCTGTTTACTGCAATTGGTTTTCAATAGAAAAACCGCACCCAACACTCACCTTTTTTGGAGGAGCCAAATAAGTTTGAGTCAACAGACAACAAGGCTAATCATTGCCATTAAATTAGTATAAAGTAAATTGTTTTGCAGTTGTTATCTATTAAAGTCAATTAGGAAAGTTAGCTCTGAAAAGTAAGCAGGATGCAGTTCCAACTCAATGTATAATTCAGAGCTAAATTACTTGAAAAGGGGCAAAATAAATAATGAGTATATTAAAAATTTGCTTTATTATGCATAATTAAACATCTTATATTAAACCTACACTAATAACTAAAGACTAAACTGACAGTCATGTTATAATATGATGCCTGGTTGTCATGGTGACAGCCTTAGGGGAGTGGCTTATGTGATGCAGTAGTTATGTCACAAAACCAACTGACAACACAAAGCCACCACCCTCATAACTGCTGCACAATTTACTAGAGTTGCCAGACCGATCCTGCTGAGCTTCAGTAATCACTGACATGTAAATATTAGTTATCTAATATCTTTATTTCACAGCTAGCAGATTACAGTATAGCTAGTGCTTTACAACCACAGCTCTGTATATGTGCTGGTATGAAGAACAGTGACTACCTCCAACACAATGCAAATGGCATCCGGTGGGAGCTGCAGGTATGAATACCAATTACTACAGGTAGTGTTAACATGATCACCCCAACTCAGTGACTAAATAATACTAAGTCATCTTTATATACATTGTAAAATTATACAGATAAATGACAGAGGTAATAGCTTATACTTTGTAGCTTCCTTTGGGCACTAGTACTCTGAGACAAAACATAACATACAAACTGTACATAATAATGATCAATATTATCTTCACACCTTTATTTAAAAATAAATATAATTTAATAAATATTTACATTTTTAAAATAATTATTTTAGACATATTATAGCATTATAAGTATTATAGCCATAACTTTAGGACACGCCAATGCCTTTCTGTGCTTCCTCTGCATATCTTTATAAGACTTGCAGCTGGTAGTAAAGGCTTTAAACCAGCTTTAAGGATGGTAAGAATTATTGCATCATTAGTCTGCAACTGCTCTAAAGCAAGGACTTCTGGTAAAGGGCTAGAATATAAACCACATGGCATTGGGTCATTGGGTGCTGCAAACTCATTGGTGCTTAGACCCTCAATAAACACTGTACTGTAAGGTGCCGCATCTGATGCAGCTGTTTGTTCTGCTTGACCCGGATGAAGAAAAGACAACTGGCGATCTGAAATAAATTCAGATTAGACTGAAGCGCATCTGGCCAGCAGTATATGTGCTGATGGCAGATATCTTCATGCTGCAAACTCACTGGTGCTTGGACCCTCATTAAACACTGTACCGTAAGGTGCAGTATTTCATGCAGCAGTTTACCCAGATGAAGAAAAGGCAACTGGCGATCTGAAATAAAATTTAGATCAGACTGATGCGCATCTGGCCAGCAGTTTACGCACTGATGACAGATGTCCTCACGCTGCAAACTCACTGGTGCTGGGACCCTCATTAAACACTATACTGTAAGGTGCAGCATCTGATCCAGCTGTTCGTTCTGCTTGACCCGAATGAAGAAAAGACAACTGGCAATCTGAAATAAATATAGATCAGACTAAATTTAGATCAAACTGATGCGCATCTGGCCAGCAGTATACGCGCTGATGGCAGACGTCCTTACGCTGCAAACTCATTATTGCTTGGCCCCTCATTTAAACATTTGTACTGTAAGGTGCAGTATTTGATGCAGTTGTTTACCCGGATGAAAAAAGACAACTGGCGATCTGATATAAATTCAGATTAGACTGATGCGCATCTGGCCAGCTATTTACGCACTGATGGCAAATGTCCTTCAAGGATTTTTATATTACTAAACTGTAAGTATCTAAGGTAAGATTTTCTGAGATTAACAAGTTTGTAAGCTCTTTGTGCAAAACATCTCATTACCACACTAAAAGACGAAGAGAGGCGCACAAATGTGTGTATCGATAGAGATAAGAAAAGCACACACTTCAGAGGATTTGTACACAGGGTACTCACACTTTAACACAGCACACCAGTGTGCTTGTGGAAACGTGCTGGCAATCAGAGCTGGCCAGCTTGCTCTCTCCGGCTAATCCTCAGTTGCCTGATGAAACGGCCAGGAGGGCCGAGAAACGCGTAGCAATTTTAAACTTGTTTATATATGCCTGTCAACTCTGTGCAATAAAAGTTTTAAGTTTATTTTAACCAACTTGAGCCTGGAGATTGATTGTGAGCATACCACTACCAGACAGTTCATTTATCGGAGAGCCGCAGCAACTGAGGATAGCCGGAGAGAGCAAGCTGGCCAGCTCTGATTGCCAGCACGTTTCCACAAGCACACTGGTGTGCTGTGTTAAAGTGTGAGTACCCTGTGTACAAATCCTCTGAAGTGTGTGCTTTTCTTATCTCTATCGATACACACATTTGTGCGCCTCTCTTTTTTGTCTTCGTCTTTTAGAAAATACGTGTTCCACTTGGGATCGGTTTGGAGAGTGCAGCCGAAAAAGGGGAAAAAAAGAAAGGAAAAAAGTGTCTAAGTGATCCTATCCTGGGATTGAATCGGATCCACAGGACTTCATATATATCATTGGACACTGGGACATTTCCATTACGGACTTCCAATTGAACATCATTCTCATTTAATGAGGTTCCACTTTTCCATTTCTTTTAATATTGCAAGATTGTTTTATATGATCCAGTATTGATATATTAGAAACATTTTGTTATGATACAAGTTGTGTATATAAAATGTATACTTTAATTTACAAATAGTTTCGTACGAGCGCCCTCTGGTGACCTAGTGGTCATTACTATCTTTTTATATCATTACCACACTAGATTGTAAATACAGATCCTGCTCCAAGAGCCCACAGACAGTGCAGTGAGATCAGATAATTTCTCACATTTCTGTTGCGCTTTTCCTGTACTTTCCCATTTCATAAAAATCTTTAGCTTTAATTTGGTTCTGTATGTTTAAAGCTTTCTGTACTTTTCAAGGCTTATTGATATAAGATATACAAATCATCTCTGTGACACTAGAACTTGAATCATAACAACAACAATAAAACATAATTACACTTACACTGCTATACTTTGAATAAACTGATATTAAATTGAATTGAATGGCTTAAAGGGACAGTCTAGGCCAAAATAAACGTTCATGATTCAGATAGAGCATGTAATTTTAAACAATTTTCCATATATCATACGATTCAAAAATTTGCCTGATTTCCCAGTGCCCTTGACATATTAACCCCTTAATGACAATGGACGTACCAGGTACGTCACTCAAAAATTGTCACTTAATGACAATGGACGTACCTGGTACGTCCACCGGTAAAACAATCGCTGGAAGCGATCATGATCGCTTCCAGCTGCTATTCGGTTATTGCAGTGATGCCTCGATATTGAGGCATCCTGCAATAACAATTTTGCCCCCTCCGGTGCAGAGAGAGCCACTCTGTGGCCCTCTCTGCACCGGACATCGATGGCCGCATTCGTTGGTGGGTGGGAGCTGAAGTGGGAGGCGGGTGGGCGGCCATCGATGGGTTCTGCGTCTGAGAGGGTCATGCACGGACATGCGCATGCACGGGGGCGGCGGGCGGGTGCATGCACGGGGAGGGAGCGGGTGGGAACCGCTACACTGCAGAAAAAAAGTATTATAAGTAGGAGAAAGGGGGGAGGGAATGCCTAAAAAATAATCTAAGGGATCTGGGGGGGGGAGGGGGTTGGTCTTGGGGGGGAAGCTACACTACAGAAAAAAAAATATATATACATTTCTTATATTGTAAACTGGGTACTGGCAGACAGCTGCCAGTACACAAGATGGCTCTCAAGAAGGTAGAGGGGGAGGTTAGAGAGCTGTTTGGGGGGTCAGGGAGGTTGGGGGCTAAGGGGGATCCTACAGAGCAGCATATGTAACAATGCTTTTTTTAAAAAAAAAATCAGAGACAGCTTTTATTTTAGTACTGGCAGGCTTTCTGCCAGTACTTAAGGTGGCGGGGACAATTGTGGGATGGGGGAGGTAAGAGAGCAGTTTGGGAGGGATCAGGGGGTGTGATGTGTCAGGTGGGAGGCTGATCTCTACACTAAAGCTAAAATTAACCCTGCAAGCTCCCTACAAGCCACCTAATTAACCCCTTCACTGCTAGCCATAATACACGTGTGATGCGCAGCAGCATTTAGCGGCCTTCTAAATACCAAAAAGCAACGCCAAAGCCATATATGTCTGCTATTTCTGACAAAGGGGATCCCAGAGAAGCATTTAGAACCATTTGTGCCATAATTGCACAAGCTGTTTGTAAATAATTTCTGTGAGAAACCTAAAGTTTGTGAAAAAGTTGACTATTTTTTTTATTTGATCTCATTTGGCGGTGAAATGGTGGCATGAAATATACCAAAATGGACCTAGATCAATACTTGGGGTTGTCTACTACACTAAACTAAAGCTAAAATTAACCCTATAAGCTCCCTAATTAACCCCTGCACTGCTGGGCATAATACACTTGTGGTGCGCAGCGGCATTCTGCGGCCTTCTAATTACCAAAAAGCAACTCCAAAGCCATATATGCTCACCTATTTACCACATTCTCTGTCTAGCATTACTCCCTATATTTCAGTAGACACTTTTTCACATTCTGGCTTCCTGTATAGCTCCCAGCCGGGTGTCCCATCTGACCTCTACCATACCAGTTCATCTAAAACTAGCCGGCCTATGGTGGTGCTCACTGTGCAGAGTCTCATGGGAATGAGAAAAAAACTCATGGCCTACTTTCCGTATGTGCACATTTCAAATGTATTAGTCAGTTTTATCTTATACTTTCCATATAAACTTTTCCCGGGAACTATAGATTATATAATATGTGCAGGACACACTTTTAATATCCTGCACACATTATAAGTAATTAAACAGCGCATGCGCACATTAAGTTGCCGCTAGGGTTGCCAGCTGTGATCTATAAAAAATACCGGACGACCTATAGATGACTGGACACAGGGCGTAGCTGGGTTCACACAATGTCCCCACAAAAGCTCAACCTTAGGCCCCACCCTTGATCCCACCACATATATTTTACACAACTAAGCAGTCATTTTATCCCCTTGGTTGCCAGTAACAAATGCACATAGTAGTAATGTGACCCTCTTGGCTGCCAGAAGTAAACACCCAGCAATGATTGAACACCAGCATGGTTGTTTGTAATACATATAATAGAAAAAGCACAGTGTAACTTCTTTTTGAGCCACATTTCTAATGCATAAAGGCCTAGAAGGCCCTTTACATTTAGCTGACAGGGGTCTTTAAGTGTCCAGTATTTTTGTACAGATTGTACTGGACAGCCTGCTAAAATACTGGACACCCTATTTGTATGGTTAAGATCAACTATAATTAATATAAAATTGATACAGACATAAAGGCTTCTAAGTGTGGGGAATCTACTATTAAAGGGATAGTAAACACCAAAAATGTTATTGTTTAAAAAGATAGATAATCCCTTTATTTACCATACCCCAGTTTTACATAACCAGCACTGTTATACAAATATACTTTTTACCTCTGTAATTACCTTATATCTAAGCTTCTGATAACTGCCTCCTTATCTCAGATCTTTTGACAGACTTGCATTTCAAGCAATTAGTGCTGACTCTTAAATAACTTCACGTGCATGAGCACAATGTTATCTATATGAAACACATGAACTAACGCCATCTAGCTGTGAAAAGCTGTCAAATGCAGAGGCAGCCTTCAATGGCTTAGAAATTAGCATATGAGCCCAACCTAAGTTTACCTTTAATTTAAGAATAACAAGAGAACAAAGCAAATTTGATGATAAAAGGAAATTAGAAAGTTGTTTAAAATTACATGCCCTGAATCATGAAAGTTTAATTTGGACTTTACTATCCCTTTAAATAATGACAGACCTAGCGCCTGTGGATTCTTAGCTACACTGCACAATTACATATGCTAATTAGTATACCTGGTAACCCCAGAGGTAATTCCGATTATCCTAGCTTTGTGAAGGTATAATCTAGATTTTATTAAAGAGACAGAGACGAGTATTTTGCTATATATCTTTTCTCTTTACTGAGGGCAGCATTTTAAAGTACATTAAATTCAAACAAACAGAGAATACAGTACAGAACAGAACTTATTAACCAATGAAAACAGAGTTTGACATGGAGTGGACAAAGTTGACCAATGAGCATAGTCTAACACATCATAACATAGCCAGTAACTGTCCAATCTTCCTCTTTGAACTTTGTTGCGAAAACCAAAAAGGATATTGTCCAAAAAGTAAAACATGACTCCTACGAACATGAAGATGAGGAGGAACAGGAACATTGAAGAGAAGCAGTTTTGCTTGAAGAGATTCTTGAAGACTTGAAAAAAGGAAAACTTGCTTGAAGATGATAGAAATCCTGAAGAAGTTGATTGTAGCAACTGTATGTAATGCTCAGACGGTTCCTTGAAAACCTGGAGTGGGATTTTGCACTAAAATAAAATATAGTAAAACAATATTAATAATAATTATAATAGAAACTTTAATATATATAGGGAGGGTAAAAAACATCATGTAAATACAAAAACAATAAAATATGGGAGGGAAAATACTCGTCTCTGTCTCTTTAATAAAATCTAGATTATACCTTCACAAAGCTAGGATAATCGGAATTTTATTACAAGGACAGAGACTCATATTTTGCTAGTTTAAAGCAAAGAACTTATGAAACCAAATTAAAAGGAATAGAATGAATAGGTTTAAAATAAAATTGTCTAAAAACCGAATCTGATGACCAATCGGCAGCATTAAGGATATCCTGAAGGGAAGCGGATTTGGAAAACGCTTTTGAGGCCGAAGCTCCTCTTATTGAATGAGAAGAGAAAAAACTATTGACACCTGCTTGATTCATAACTCCTTTAACCCATCTACTAATAGTAGGGGAAGAAACTGGTAAATGAGGTGGAGCATAAGAAATAAGAAGTTGATTGTGAGATGAAGACCTAAGCAAGGAAGTTCTCTGTTCGTATTCTTTAAGACAAAGAACTACGCAAAGCTTAGGATGATCATAAAAATAGGGGTAAAATATAGATGAAGATAGAGTTTTGGTTCTACGGGAGATAGAAAAAATGACACCTTGAGGAGAAAAAGATTTTGAATTAGAGTCAATAGCTTTAACATCGGAAACTCTTTTACAAGATAAAAGACAAAGTAGAGTGGTTAATTTAACAGTAAGCTGTTTAAGAGATAAACTTTCATTATTAGGCCAAGAGTTAAATAAAGAAATAATTAGATCTACATCCCAAAAGGATGAATATTTCGCAGAAGGAGGACGTTTAAGGCGAATAGATTTGAGAAGTCTACAGATGGTTGGATTTTGACCTATAGGGATGTTATTAAGTAATTCGTGCCCCGCAGATATAGCTGATCTAGCTACGTTAATGGATCTGTAGGCTAAACCTGCTTGAAAAAGAGAAGATAAGAAATTAATTA
Source organism: Bombina bombina (assembly GCF_027579735.1). Taxonomy (NCBI): domain Eukaryota; kingdom Metazoa; phylum Chordata; class Amphibia; order Anura; family Bombinatoridae; genus Bombina; species Bombina bombina. The sequence goes on from NC_069503.1 coordinate 720,500,782, forward strand.
CTTGATTTAAAGGGGCTGAAATGGGATCCATGTGTCTAGAATTGCACCAGCTAGACCATTTAAGCCAGGAGGATAAATAACATTTTTTGATTCCAGGGGCCCAGGAATCCTGAAGGAGGAGTCTAGCTTCTTCCGATAATCCGACGCCAGACCAGGATCCCCTGAAATCATCCAGGCGATTAGATGAAGTTTGTCCTGAAGGACTAGAGGATGAAATTGGTCTGAAGGATCTGTTAAAAGATCTGATCTGGATGGAAGTAGAATTGGATGAAGGAATGATAACTCTAGTAGGAGAGGATACCAGACCTGGGATTGCCAAAATGGAGTTATTATCAGTAGGGAAATCTGTTGACGCTTGACAAAAAGTAGAGTCCTGAGAATCATGGAAAAGGGTGGAAAAGCATAAGCTCCTGTGCTCGGCCATTGTTGTAGGAAAGCATTGATTGCTAGAGCTTGGGGATCTGGTCTCCAGCTGAAATAAGGAGATATCTGATGATTCAGACGAGAAGCAAAGAGGTCTATTGAGAAGGGACCCCTTAGGGATTGAATTTCTTGAAAAAGTAAAGAATTCAATTTCCAATCGCTGAAGTCTGTAAGATATCTCGATCCCCAATCTGCCATTTGATTGTTCAGACCCGGAATATATTCTGCTTGAATAGATATATTCTGGGATAGACAATCATGTATAAAGAATTTCGTTAAATCTGATAAAATTTTTGAGGCAGTAACTCCTAATCGGTTTATGTAACGGACAGCCGAGATGTTGTCCATTCGAAGAAGAATAGTTACAGGGGTTTTGTGTTTGACAAAACTTTGAACTGCAAAGGCTCCTGCAAGAAGTTCTAAACAATTGATGTGGAGATTTTGTTCTGCAGGAGACCATTTTCCTCCTGTAATAAGGGGACCACATCTTGCACCCCAACCAGATTTGCTCGCGTCTGATTCTATTATTAGATCTGGGGAATTCCCGAAAATTGCTTTCCCATTCCAGGCTTCTATATTCAGGAGCCACCAATTCAATTCTTCCGAAGCTTCCTGAGAAAGAGATATTTTGTCTTGGTAAGAGAATCCCTGTCGGAGATAATACATTTTTAATCTTTGGAGAGCTCTGTAATGAAGTGGAGCTGGGAAAATTGCTTGAATGGAGGAGGAGAGGAGGCCTATAATCGTGGCTAAAAGACGAATAGGAAATAAATCCTTCTTCAGAAGATAGTGAATCTCTTTCTTGATTCTTTTGATCTTCTCCAAAGGGAGACTGAGAGATGCTGATATGGTGTCCACATTGAAACCGAGAAAGATTAGGTTCTGGGAAGGTACTAGAATAGATTTTTTGAAATTGATAATGAACCCCAGGTTTTGTAGAAAATTTATCGTCAAGGATAACTGATCCTTCAAAACAAGGGGAGAATGGTGGATAAGAAGGATATCGTCCAAGTATATTATTAGACAAATTCCTCTCTTTCTCAACCAGGCTGTGACTGGTTTGAGAATTTTTGTAAAAGCCCAAGGTGCAGAAGAAAGGCCAAAAGGCAGACAAGAAAACTGCCATAATTTGTTTCTCCATAGGAACCTCAGATATTTTCTGAAATCTAAGTGTACTGGAACTGATAGGTAAGCATCTTTTAGGTCTAGTCTTACAAGCCAGTCTTTGTTGTAAAGACAGTCCCTTAAAAGATGAATACCTTCCATCTTGAAGTGATTGAAAACAAGGAATTGATTTAGTTCTCTTAAATTTATGACAGTACGAAGGGAACCTTCTTTTTTTTTACGAAAAACATGTTGCTGATGAAAGAATCTATTGTGGAAGGTGCAAGTTCTATTGCATTCTTCCCCAATAGATCTGAGATTTCTATGTCTAGAAGGGATTGATCTTCTATAGAAAATTTTATGGGAAGAGGATGAGATTTTTGGAAAGGAATTTTGATAAAATCTAATGGAAGGCCTGATATAGCCTGAATGACCCAAGGGTCTGATGTAATTTTTTGCCATTCTTTTATAAAATACATAAGTCTGCCACCTATCTTTGGGGAGGAAGAATCTGTGGAAATTAAGGTGGGAAAACTTACCTTGGAAGGGTCTCCTTGTACTTCTGATGTTTCTGGATACTCTATTAAAGTATGTTCTACTTCTTGATGGAAAGAAGTTCGCATGAGCTGAGGATGAGGGTGCAGAATTCTGGAAGTGGAACCTTGAGATGTTTGAGTAGCGGCTGGAAAAGCGGTCCCTGCCTTTTCCAGCCCTGGAGAAAACCTTAAAAGGTTGAGGTTGATAGAATATTTTCTTGGTGTTTGTCTTAATTTTTTTAAGGCTGTTGAAGGTATTTACATATGAACTGAGCTGTTGTAAACCAGCATCGCCAAATAAAAGGCCATCAGCCTTAGGGCCCATTTCGGTCGGGGCAAAATCTGCAATTTTAGAGTCAAGACATCTGAGGATGAGTCTTCTTCTTTGAGTAGATAGGGAAGTATTGGCATCCCCTAACAGGTAGACTAATCTCTGTATCCACTCTCTAGATACATATGGGTCAAGCATAGAGTCTGAGGCTATAGCTTCTTCCGACAGTTCGAAAAGTTTAGTCACAGGGCCTAATGTATCAAGTGATTTATCCTGACAGGATTTTAAAAATCTGTCAGGACCTCTCCTTAAATTGGCATTTTTATTACCTAAAAATTTTAATAGATTTTCGTCAATGTTGGGAGTTAAATGAGTATTATGAGGGAGTTCAGGGCGTGGACACTCGGCTTTTAAGATACTTTTGGCTTTAGAGGTAAGGGGTTTGCGAATATAGTGATCTAAAAATTTTGAAACCCTTTTAGATGGTTTCCATTGGGCTGACCTAGGGTGTTCTAAATCATTGGGGTCAGTATAGGGATCACCAAAGTTATCATAGAGTTTAACTTTCTTAGATTTAGAAATAAATTTAGGTTTCTTAGATTTAATAACTTCTTCCTCAGAAGAAGAATTGTCAATTAGATTATCCATAGATTCATTAGAATCTTCTTCATATTCTGGATAATATCTCTCTATTTGCATGTCTGAAGCATCCATGTTGTCAGATGAATCAGAAGCAATTAAAAATTTTCTTTTCCTAGAAAGTCTCTTTTTAATCTTTATATTTGCATCACTTTCTGAGTCTGATGATTCAATATTGCGCTGCAAGGCAGGCTGGGAAATGTCAGAGCTGTGCTGACGTGAATAAACTCTTTTATCAGAGATATAAGATTTGTCATATGGTTTAGACTTTACATTTTTAAGTAAATGCTTCTTTTTAGATGAAGCTTTTCTTGTCATAGTATCTTTCATTTCATTAACTGACTTAATAGCAGATTGTAAATGCAGCATCTGCTGCTTAAAAGGCTCTAAAGAGCTGTCAATTATTTCTTTTACTGATTTCTCAGAAAACTGAGACTTTTCATCATCAGACATGTTTATATTAATTGAAAATTACTGTTATCAGAAAGCTTATAGTAAATATGTTAATTAAAATTTACAGTTAAAACTAAAACAGAAAAAGGCCTAACAGCTTTAACATAAATAACAATATTCTAGTCTAAAAGTTAAGTACTTAGCTAATAACTATTTTCGTTATTGTAGGTTGAGGATTTATTAGAGCAAACAGTTGCAACTTATACAATTGTTGCCAATCTGTAAAAAGATCCTACTCCGGTGACTGACTGAGGAGAATGAGGGCGGGAATAAGGAAAGAGCTGACTGACAGGTGAAAAAGGGCGGGTAGGATAACGTCACGCAAAATGGAGGCGTGACTGAAGGAAAGAAGACAGTCAAGATGGCGGCCGCACTGGAGAGCGCAGCAGCAAGGGGAGATAAGTAATACAAAAAACGTGTGATATAAGGGTACTCACAAAAGACTCACAAACGCCCTAAAGGGTAAACGGAGCGGGCAAGAATAATGCTGATAGCAAGGGGAAAAAAAGGTAAAAGCGGAGCAAACATAATAAAGGTGAATTGACAAATAAAGAAAACAGAAAAATAAACGAAGTATAGAACAAATAAATATGAAAACCGGAAAGGTTTAAAAAGCAAAGAAGAGATAATGATAAGAAAAAATAAGAAGATATGCACAAAACGCTAATTAAGATAAGATAGAATTACACAAATAAAATTACATAAATAATGAAGAAAAGGTGGGATACATTTATAAAGGATATGAAATATATAGAGTAAAATATCAAAGAAAAACAATAATAACAAAAAAAACGTATTTAGTTTTATTTTTGAAGTACAATAAAACATAATATACTTATCTCTTGAGCAGCAAAGAGAAAAGAGGAAGATTGGACAGTTACTGGCTATGTTATGATGTGTTAGACTATGCTCATTGGTCAACTTTGTCCACTCCATGTCAAACTCTGTTTTCATTGTTTAATAAGTTCTGTTCTGTACTGTATTCTCTGTTTGTTTGAATTTAATGTACTTTAAAATGCTGCCCTCAGTAAAGAGAAAAGATATATAGCAAAATATGAGTCTCTGTCCTTGTAATAAAATCACATGACATGATCCTGAGGCTCAGCCATAGCTCTGTAGATATTACCAGACCAAAGCAGTTCATGTTATTTTTATAATCTATTCCCAACATATAAGCACTGGAAATTTAGGATTTATAATGGGAGTTTTGTTACAAGTTAAAGGGACATTAAACACTTTGTAATTACAAGACATTTCTGTTACCGTCCTACAGAATAACATATCAGCCAAGTGTAAACATTTGTTTAACAAAATAAAATCCTGTTTATTGCAATTGGTTTTCAATAGAAAAACCGCACCCAACACTCACCTTTTTTGGAGGAGCCAAATAAGTTTGAGTCAACAGACAACAAGGCTAATCATTGCCATTAAATTAGTATAAAGTAAATTGTTTTGCAGTTGTTATCTATTAAAGTCAATTAGGAAAAGATTTGATGCAGAGTTAGCTCTGAAAAGTCAGCAGGATGCAGTTCCAACTCAATGTATAATTCAGAGCTAAATTACTTGAAAAGGGGCAAAATAAATAATGAGTATATTACAAATTTGCTTTATTATGCATAATTAAAACATCTTATATTAAAGCTACACTAATAACTAAAGGGCTAAACTGACAGTCATGTTAATATAATATGATGACTGGTTTGTCATGGTGACAGCCTTAGGGGAGTGGCTTATGTGATGCAGTAGTTATGTCACAAAACCAACTGACAACACAAAGCCACCACCCTCATAATTGCTGCTCACTTTACTAGAGTTGCCAGACCGATCCTGGCTGAGCTTCAGTAATCACTGACATGTAAATATTAGTTATCTAATATCTTTATTTCACAGCTAGCAGATTACAGTATAGCTAGTGCTTTACAACCACAGCTCTGTATATGTGCTGGTATAAGAACATTGACTACCTCCAACACATGCAAATGGCATCCGGGTGGGAGCTGCAGGTATGAATACCAATTACTACAGGTAGTGTTAACATGATCACCCCAACTCAGTGACTAAATAATACTAAGTCATCTTTATATACATTGTAAAATTATACAGATCAATGACAGAGGTAATAGTTTATACTTTGTAGCTTCATTTGGGCAACAGTACTCTGAGACAAAACATAACATACAAATTGTACATAATAATGATCAATATTATCTTCACACCTTATTTAAAAATACATATTAATTTAATAAATATGTTAAATTTTAAAATATTATTTTAGACATATTATAGCATTAGAAGTATTATAGCCATAACTTTAGGACACACCAATGCCTTTCTGTGGCTTCTCTGCATATTTTTCAGCTGGCAGTAAAGGCTTTAAACCAGCTTTAAGGATGGTAAGAATTACTGCATCATTTGTCTGCAACTGCTCTAAAGCAAGGACTTCTGGTAAAGGGCTAGAATAGTTCAGCAAGGGAATAAATATTACAATCGATAGAATATACAAAGTTATCCCACAGTGTGTATTACTAATTCAAAATTGCATTTTTAATATGGCACCCCTCATGCTGCTGTCAGGTTTAAACGCAGTAGTGTAACAAAACTGTGAAATACATGAGGCTTAAATAACACAGCATTAACCATTAGGCTGCCTGTTTTGCTACTTTGGGACTCTTTCTCACGCAGTCATTATGGTTGATGCTGGATGGTCCTCGAACATTCCACCCTTTGCTATAGGGCTGCCCATTATATTGAAATGGATTTTGAATTATAAGTGTTGTCAATTTTGCACAGATAAGTATATTTGTTTCTGCTAAAGATTAATACAATGAGGGGATGAGCCCCAAATGGGCCAAACAGGCTGTCTATGGTTGGTGCTGCTGTTCTGCTCAAGCATTCATTTTAGCTGTTGTAAATGTGGTTATGAAAAATGTATGTAATCATCAGCAAAACTGCATATAGCCGTAAACCTAAAATCAATGCTTGAGTCCAATAACAGAGCACCTACATCATTCTGAGAGCCTCAAAGAGAGCGAAACAACCTGCCTATAGTGAATAAACCATTTATATTTGGTAGTATTACAATATATTATTCCCCTGCAAGACACCAATTTTTGTGCACTGTGGGGTTGTATGTAAGCAGAACTACTATAGGAATAATAAGGCTTCCATATATCATACGATTCAAAAATTTGCCTGATTTCCCAGTGCCCTTGACATATTAACCCCTTAATGACAATGGACGTACCAGGTACGTCACTCAAAAATTGTCACTTAATGACAGATGGGACGTACCTGGTACGTCCACCGGTAAACAATCGCTGGAAGCGATCATGATCGCTTCCAGCTGCTATTCGGTTATTGCAGTGATGCCTCGATATTGAGGCATCCTGCAATAACAATTTTGCCCCCTCCGGTGCAGAGAGAGCCCTCTGTGGCCCTCTCTGCACCGGACATCGATGGCCGCATTCGTTGGTGGGGGTGGGAGCTGAAGTGGGAGGGCGGGTGGGGCGGCCATCGATGGGTTCTGCGTCTGAGAGGGTCATGCACGACATGCGCATGCACGGGGGGGGGCGGCGGGCGGGTGCATGCACGGGGAGGTAGCGGGTGGGAACCGCTACACTGCAGAAAAAAAGTATTATAAGTAGGAGAAAGGGGGAGGGAATGCCTAAAAAAAATAATCTAAGGGATCTGGGGGGGGGGGGTTTGGTCTTGGGGGGAAGCTACACTACAGAAAAAGATATATATATATACATTTCTTATATTGGTAAACTGGGTACGGGGCAGACAGCTGCCAGTACACAAGATGGCTCTCAAGAAGGTAGAGGGGGAGGTTAGAGAGCTGTTTGGGGGGTCAGGGAGTTGGGGGCTAAGGGGGGGATCCACAGAGCAGCATATGTAACAATGCTGTTTTTAAAAAAAAATCAGAGACAGCTTTTAGTTTAGTACTGGCAGACTTTCTGCCAGTACTTAAGGTGGCGGGGACAATTGTGGGATGGGAGAGGGTAAAGAGGCTGTTTGGAGGGATCATGGGGGTGTGATGTGTCAGTGGGGGAGGCTGATCTCTACACTAAAGCCTAAAATTAACCCTGCAAGCTCCCTACAAGCCACCTAATTAACCCCTTCACTGCTAGCCATAATACACTGTGGGATGCGCAGCAGCATTTAGCGGCCTTCTAAATACCAAAAAAGCAACGCAAAGCCATATATGTCTGCTATTTCTGAACAAAGGGGATCCCAGAGAAGCATTTAGAACCATTTGTGCCATAATTGCACAAGCTGTTTTGTAAATAATTTCTGTGAGAAACCTAAAGTTTGTGAAAAAGTTGACTATTTTTTTTATTTGATCTCATTTGGCGGTGAAATGGTGGCATGAAATATACCAAAATGGACCTAGATCAATACTTGGGGTTGTCTACTACACTAAACTAAAGCTAAAATTAACCCTATAAGCTTCCTAATTAACCCCTGCACTGCTGGGCATAATACACTTGTGGTGCGCAGCGGCATTTTGCGGCCTTCTAATTACCAAAAAGCAACTCCAAAGCCATATATGCTCACCTATTTACCACATTCTCTGTCTAGCATTACTCCCTATATTTCAGTAGGACACTTTTTCACATTCTGGCTTCCTGTATAGCTCCCAGCCGGGTGTCCCATCTGACCTCTACCATACCAGTTCATCTAAAACTAGCCGGCCTATGGTGGTGCTCACTGTGCAGAGTCTCATGGGAATGAGAAAAAAACTCATGGCCTACTTTCCGTATGTGCACATTTCAAATGTATTAGTCAGTTTTATCTTATACTTTCCATATAAACTTTTCCCGGAACTATAGATTATATAATATGTGCAGGACACACTTTTAATATCCTAGCACACATTATAAGTAATTACAACAGCGCATGCGCACATTAAGTTGCCGCTAGGGTTGCCAGCTGTGATCTATAAAAATAACCGGACGACCTATAGATGACTGACACAGGGCGTAGCTGGGTTCACACAATGGTCCCCACAAAAAGCTCAACCTAGGCCCCACCCTTGATCCCACCACATATATTTTACACAACTAGCAGTCATTTTATCCCCTTGGTTGCCAGTAACAAATGGCACATAGTAGTAGATGTGAACCCTCTTGGCTGCCAGAAGTAAAACGACCCAGCAATGATTGACACCAGCATGGTTGTTTGTAATACATATAATAGAAAAAGCACAGTGTAACTTCTTTTGAGCCACATTTCTAATGCATAAAGGGCCTAGAAGGCCGCATTACATTTAGCTGACAGGGGTCTTTAAGTGTCCAGATTTTTTGTACAGATTGTACTGGACAGCCTGCTAAAATACTGGACACCCTAGTTGTATGGGTTATGATCAACTATAATTAATATAAAATTGGATACAGACATAAAGGCTTCTAAGGTGGGGAATCTACTATTAAAGGATAGTAAACACCAAAAATGTTATTGTTTAAAAGATAGATAATCCCGTTATTTACCATACCCCAGTTTTGCATAAACCAGCACTGGTTATACAAATATACTTTTACCTCTGTAATTACCGTATACTAAGCTTCTGATAACTGCCTCCGTATCTCAGATCTTTTGACAGACTTGCATTTCAGGGCAATTAGTGCTGACTCTTAAATAACTTCACGGTCATGAGCACAATGTTATCTATATGAAACACATAACTAACGCCATCTAGCTGTGAAAAGCTGTCAAATGCAGAGGCAGCCTTCAATGGCTTAGAAATTAGCATATAGCCCAACCTATGTTTACCTTGAATTTAAGAATAACATGAGAACAAAGCAATTTGATGATAAAAAGTAAATTAGAAAGTTGTTAAAATTACATGCCCTGAATCATGAAAGTTTATTTGGACTTTACTAGCCCTTTAAATAATGACAGACCTAGTGTCTGTAGATTCTTAGCTACACTGCACAATTACATATGCTAATTAGTATACCTGGTAACCCCAGAGGTAATCACATGACATGATCCTGAGCTCAGCCATAGCTCTGTAGATATACCAGACCAAAAGCAGTTCATGTTAGTTTTTATAATCTATTCCCAACATATAAGCACTGGGAAATTTAGGGATTTATAATGGGGAGTTTTGTTACTAGTTAAAGGGACATTAAACACTTTGGTAATTACAAGACAGTTTCTGTTACCGTCCTACAGAAATAACATATCAGCCAAGTGTAAACATTTGTTTAACAAAATAAAATCCGTTTATTGGCAATTGAGGTTTTCAATAGAAAAACCGCACCCAACACTCACCTTTTTTGGAGGAGCCAAATAAGTTGTGAGTCAACAGACAACAAGGCTAACATTGCATTAAATTAGTATAAAAGTAAATTGTTTTGCAGTTGTTTACTATTAAAGTCAATTAGGAAAAGATTTGATGCAGAGTTAGCTCTGAAAAGTCAGCAGGATGCAGTTCCAACTCAATGTATAATTCAAGCTAAATTACTTGAAAAGGGGCAAAAAAAATAATGAGTATAGTACAAATTTGCTTTATTATGCCATAATTAAACATCTTATATTAGCTACACTAATAACTTAAAGGCTAAACGGACAGTCATGTTAATATAATATGATGACTGGTTGTCATGGTGAGCAGCCTTAGGGGAGTGGCTTATGTGATGCAGTAGGTTATGTCACAAAACCAACTGACAACACAAAGCCACCACCCTCATAACGAGCTGCACAATTTACTAGAGTTGCCTGAGACGCTATCCTGCTGAGCTTCCAGTAATCACTGACAGGTAAATATTAGTTATCTAATATCTTTATTTCAACAGCTGGCAGATTTACAGTAGAGCTAGTGCTTTACAACCACAGCTCTGTATATGTGCTGGTATGAAGAACATGACAACCTCCAACACAATGGCAAATGGCATCCGGGTGGGAGCTGCAGGGTATGAATACCAATTACTACAGGTAGTGTTAACATGATCACCCCAACTCAGTGACTAAATAATACTAATCATCTTTATATACATTGAAAATTATACAGATAAATGACAGAGGTAATAGTTTTATACTTTGTAGCTTTCATTTGGGCACCATACTCTGAGACAAAACATGACATACAAACTGTACATAATAAGGATCAATGATTATCTTCACACCTTTATTTAAAAATACATATAAAGTTAATAAATATTTAAATTTTTAAAATAATTAGTTTAGACATATTATAGCATTAATAAGTATTATAGCCATAACTTTAGGGACACGCCAATGCCTTTCTGTGCTTCCTCTGCATATTTTGCAGGTGGCATTAAAGGCTTTAAACCAGCTTTAAGGATGGTAAGAATTACTGCATCATTTGTCTGCAACTGCTCTAAAGCAAGGACTTCTGGTAAAGGGCTAGAATAGTTCAGCAAGGAATAAATATACAATCGATAGAATATACAAATTATCCCACAGTGTGTATTACTAATTCAAAATGCATTTTTAATATGGCACCCCTTATGCTGCTGTCAGTTTAAACCAGTAGTGTAACAAACTGTGAAATACATGAGGCTTAAATAACACAGCATTAACCATAGGCAGCCTGTTTTGCTACTTTGGGACTCTTTCTCACTCAAGTCATTATGGTTGATGCTGATGCCCTCGAACATTCCACCCTTTGCTATAGGGCTGCCCATTATATTGAAATGGATTTTGAATTATAAGTGTTGCAATTTTGCACAGATAAGTATATTTGTTTCTTGCTAAGATTAATACAATGGAGGGATGAGCCCCAAATGGGCCAAACAGGCTGTCTATGGGTGGTGCTGCTGTCTGGCTCAAGCATTCATTTTAGCTTTGTAAATGTGGTTATGATAAATGTATGTAATCATCAGCAAAACTGGCATATAGGCCGTAAACCTAAAATCAATGCTTGGAGTCAATAACAGAGCACCTACATCATTCTGAGGAGCCTCAAAAGAGAGCGAAACAACCTGCCTATAGTGAATAAACCATTTATATTTGTAGTATTACAATATATTATTCCCCTGCAAGACACCAATTTTTGTGCACTGGGTTTGTATGTAAGCAGAACTACTATAGAATAATAAGGCTTCCATATATCATACGATTCAAAAATTTGCCTGATTTCCCAGTGCCCTTGACATATTAACCCCTTAATGACAATGGACGTACCAGGTACGTCACTCAAAAATTGTCACTTAATGACAATGGACGTACCTGGTACGTCCCCGGTAAAACAATCGCTGGAAGCGATCATGATCGCTTCCAGCTGCTATTCGCTTATTGCAGTGATCCCTCGATATTGAGGCATCCTGCAATAACAATTTTGCCCCCTCAGGTGCAGAGAGAGCCACTCTGTGGCCCTCTCTGCACCGGACATCGATGGCCGCATTCGTTGGTGGGTGGGAGCTGAAGTGGGAGGCGGTGGGGCGGCCATCGATGGTTCTGCGTCTGAGAGGGTCATGCACGGACATGCGCAATGCACGGGGCGTGCGGGCGGGTGCATGCACGGGGAGGAGCGGGTGGAACCGCTACACTGCAGAAAAAAAAAGTATTATAAGTAGGAGAAAGGGGGGAGGGAATGCCTAAAAAAATAATCTAAGGGATCTGGGGGGGGGGTTGGTCTTGGGGGGAAGCTACACTACAGAAAAAAAAATATATATACATTTATTATATTGTAAACTGGGTACACAAGATGGCTCTCAAGAAGGTAGAGGGGGAGGGTTAGAGAGCTGTTTGGGGGGGTCAGGGAGGTTGGGGGCTAAGGGGGATCCTACAAGCAGCATATGTAACAATGCTTTTTTTAAAAAAAAATCAGAGACAGCTTGTATTTTAGTACTGGCAGACTTTCTGCCAGTACTTAAGGTGGCGGGGACATTGTGGGATGGGGGAGGTAGAGAGCTGGTTTGGGAGGGATCAGGGGGTGTGATGTGTCAGGTGGAGGCTGATCTCTACACTAAAGCTAAAATTAACCCTGCAAGGGCTCCCTACAAGCCACCTAATTAACCCCTTCACTGCTAGCCATAATACACGTGGTGATGCGCAGCAGCATTTAGCGGCCTTCTACATACCAAAAAGCAACGCCAAAGCCATATATGTCTGCTATTTCTGAACAAAGGGGATCCCAGAGAAGCATTTAGAACCATTTGTGCCATAATTGCACAAGCTGTTTGTAAATAATTTCTGGAGAGATAACCTAAAGTTTGTGAAAAAGTTGACTATTTTTTTTATTTGATCTCATTTGGCGGTGAAATGGTGCATGAAATATACCAAAATGGACCTAGATCAATACTTGGGGTTTCTACTACTCTAAACTAAAGCTAAAATTAACCCTATAAGCTCCCTAATGTAACCCCTGCACTGCTGGGCATAAGTACACTTGTGGGTGTGCAAGCGGCATTTTGCGGCCTTCTAATTACCAAAAAGCAACTCCAAAGCCATATATGCTCACCTATTTCCACAGTCTCTGTCTAGCATTACTCCTAGAATTCAGTAAGACACTTTTTCACATTCTGGCTTCCTGTATAGCTCCCAGCCGGGTGTCCCATCTGACCTCTACCATACCAGTTCATACTAGAAACTAGCCGGCCTATGGTGGGTGCTCACTGTGCAAGAGTCTCATGGGGAAGGAGAAAAAAACTCATGGCCTACTTTCCGTATGTGCACATTTCAAATGTATTAGTCAGTTTTATGTTATACTTTCCATATAATCTTTCCCGGGAACTATAGGATTATATAATATGTGCAGGACTCACTTTTAATATCCGGCAACACATTAAGAGTAATTAAACAGCGCATGCGCACATTAAGTTGCCGCTAGGGTTGCCAGCTGTGATCTATAAAAATACCGGAGACCTATAGATGACTGACACAGGGCGTAGCTGGGTTCACACAATGTCCCCACAAAAGCTCAACCTTAGGCCCCACCCTTGATCCCACCACATATATTTTACACAACTAAGCAGTCATTTTATCCCCTTGGTTGCCAGTAACAAATGCACATAGTAGTAATGTGACCCTCTTGGCTGCCAGAAGTAAACACCCAGCAATGATTGAACACCAGCATGGTTGTTTGTAATACATATAATAGAAAAAGCACAGTGTAACTTCTTTTTGAGCACATTTCTAATGCATACAGGCCTAGAAGGCCCTTTACATTTAGCTGACAGGGGTCTTTAAGTGTCCAGTATTTTTGTACAGATTGTACTGGACAGCCTGCTAAAATACTGGACACCCTATTTGTATGGTTAAGATCAACTATAATTAATATAAAATTGATACAGACATAAAGGCTTCTAAGTGTGGGGAATCTACTATTAAAGGAATAGTAAACACCAAAAATGTTATTGTTTAAAAAGATAGATAATCCCTTTATTTACCATACCCCAGTTTTGCATAACCAGCACTGTTATACAAATATACTTTTTACCTCTGTAATTACCTTATATCTAAGCTTCTGATAACTGCCTCCTTATCTCAGATCTTTTGACAGACTTGCATTTCAGGCAATTAGTGCTGACTCTTAAATAACTTCACGTGCATGAGCACAATGTTATCTATATGAAACACATGAACTAACGCCATCTAGCTGTGAAAAGCTGTCAAATGCAGAGGCAGCCTTCAATGGCTTAGAAATTAGCATATGAGCCCAACCTAAGTTTACCTTTAATTTAAGAATAACAAGAGAACAAAGCAAATTTGATGATAAAAGTAAATTAGAAAGTTGTTTAAAATGACATGCCCTGAATCATGAAAGTTTAATTTGGACTTTACTATCCCTTTAAATAATGACAGACCTAGCGCCTGTAGAGTCTTAGCTACACTGCACAATTACATATGCTAATTAGTATACCTGGTAACCACCAGAGGTAATCACATGACATGATCCTGAGGCTCAGCCATAGCTCTGTAGATATTACCAGACCAAAGCAGTTCATGTTATTTTTATAATCTATTCCCAACATATAAGCACTGGAAATTTAGGATTTATAATGGGAGTTTTGTTACAAGTTAAAGGGACATTAAACACTTTGTAATTACAAGACATTTCTGTTACCGTCCTACAGAATAATATATCAGCCAAGTGTAAACATTTGTTTAACAAAATAAAATCCTGTTTATTGCAATTGGTTTTCAATAGAAAAACCGCACCCAACACTCACCTTTTTTGGAGGAGCCAAATAAGTTTGAGTCAACAGACAACAAGGCTAATCATTGCCATTAAATTAGTATAAAGTAAATTGTTTTGCAGTTGTTATCTATTAAAGTCAATTAGGAAAAGATTTGATGCAGAGTTAGCTCTGAAAGTCAGCAGGATGCAGTTCCAACTCAATGTATAATTCAGAGCTAAATTACTTAACAAGGGCAAAATAAATAATGAGTATATTACAAATTTGCTTTATTATGCATAATTAAACATCTTATATTAAAGCTACACTAATAACTAAAGGCTAAACTGACAGTCATGTTAATATAATATGATGACTGGTTGTCATGGTGACAGCCTTAGGGGAGTGGCTTATGTGATGCAGTAGTTATGTCACAAAACCAACTGACAACACAAAGCCACCACCCTCATAACTGCTGCTCACTTTACTAGAGTTGCCAGACCGATCCTGCTGAGCTTCAGTAATCACTGACATGTAAATATTAGTTATCTAATATCTTTATTTCACAGCTAGCAGATTACAGTATAGCTAGTGCTTTACAACCACAGCTCTGTATATGTGCTGGTATGAAGAACAGTGACTACCTCCCAACACAATGCAAATGGCATCCGGTGGGAGCTGCAGGTATGAATACCAATTAACTACAGGTAGTGTTAACATGATCACCCCAACTCAGTGACTAATAATACTAAGTCATCTTTATATACATTTGTAAAATTATACAGATAAATGACAGAGGTAATAGCTTATACTTTGTAGCTTCATTTGGGCACCAGTACTCTGAGACAAAACATAACATACAAACTGTACATAATAATGATCAATATTATCTTCACACCTTTATTTAAAAATACATATAATTTAATAAATATTTAAATTTTTAAAATAATTATTTTAGACATATTATAGCATTATAAGTATTATAGCCATAACTTTAGGACACGCCAATGCCTTTCTGTGCTTCCTCTGCATATTTTGCAGCTGGCAGTAAAGGCTTTAAACCAGCTTTAAGGATGGTAAGAATTACTGCATCATTTGTCTGCAACTGCTCTAAAGCAAGGACTTCTGGTAAAGGGCTAGAATATAAACCACATGGCATTGGGTCTGCAATTTATGTGCTGCAAACCAATTGGTGCTTGGACCCTCAATAAACACTGTACTGTAAGGTGCTGCATCTGATGCAGCTGTTTGTTCTGCTTGACCCGGATGAAGAAAAGACAACTGGCGATCTGAAATAAATTCAGATTAGACTGAAGCGCATCTGGCCAGCAGTATACGAACTGATGGCAGATATCTTCATGCTGCAAACTCACTGGTGCTTGGACCCTCATTACACACTGTACCGTAAGGTGCAGTATTACATGCAGCAGTTTACCAGATGAAGAAAAGGCAACTGGCGATCTGAAATAAAATTAGATCAGACTGATGCGCATCTGGCCAGCAGTTTACGAGCTGATGACAGATGTCCTCACGCTGCAAACTCACTGGTGCTGGGACCCTCATTAAACACTGTACTGTAAGGTGCAGCATCTGATGCAGCTGCTCGTTCTGCTTGACCCGGATGAAGAAAAGACAACTGGTGATCTGAAATAAATTCAGATTAGACTGATGCGCATCTGGCCAGCTATTTACGCACTGATGGCAGATGTCCTTACGCTGCAAACTCATTATTGCTTGGCCCCTCATTTAAACAATGTACTGTAAGGTGCAGTTTTTGATGCAGTTGTTTACCCGGATGAAAAAAGACAACTGGCGATCTGAAATAAATTCAGATTAGACTGATGCGCATCTGACCAGCTATTTACGCACTGATGGCAAATGTCCTTCAAGGATTTTTATATTACTAAACTGTAAGTATCTAAGGTAAGATTTTCTGAGATTAACAAGTTTGTAAGCTCTTTGTGCAAGACATCTCATTACCACACTAGATTGTAAATACAGATCCTGCTCCAAGAGCCCACAGACATGTGCAGTGAGGTCAGATTATTTCTCACATTTCTGTCTCGCTTTTCCTGTACTTTCCCATTTCATTAAAATCTTTAGCTTTAATTTGGTTCTGTATGTTTAAAGCTTTCTGTACTTTTCAAGGCTTATTGATATAAGATATACAAATCATCTCTGTGACACTAGAACTTGAATAATAACAACAACAATAAAGCATAATTACACTTACACTGCTATACTTTGAATAAACTGATATTAAATCGAATTGAATGGCTTAAATCCACTCTCACTGCACATATTTGTATAATGCAATAATGTTAAGAATCTTAGTGAAGAGAATACAATGATATGATTAATATGTGTGCACTTATATCCTCAATGCAATGCCTTGGCGTAGGGACACCAATAATACTACTAGGTTATAAGTACAGTGCAGCTGGTTCACAAATTTCTCTGAGAACTGCAGCACTCTGGAACAAGGACTACTATGTATGTGACACTAAACTTGAATGCCTACAGTCACGTGGGACCAGTACTACTGTTGGATTTTTAAAGCAGAGAGTCCTAGTGAAGCACAAGATTTGATATGTCATGGGATGGTCCTGTATTTTATACCTCAGATTAGAAACTGAAATAATATTGTATTATAAGGAACAGGTGTGTCATGCACTTATCTTCTTGCATGGATGAAAAATCCTTACAAGATGTGCATAGACTGATTCATATCTGGCAAGCAGTGTAACAAAGACTGGAATACTCTATGGCAGTGGTAGGAAGATTAAAGATTTCAGAGGGACTAGTGTTATGTCACATGCTGAGTGCAGTCTTACGTCAGGGATTTCTTTTATTTCTCTACACTGTCCCCAGAGGTAAGTTCTACTTAAATACAAGATTGTAAGCTCTTTGAGCAAAGCACTGAAACACTAGATTGTAAGCTCCTTAGAACAGGGTCTGCACTTACACCCATGGAAATCCATTAGAGCAGGGACTCCCATTGTACCAAATTAATGTATTGTTGTTAATAGAGTGAGATAAACCCTCCATTTAATTAGTTCAGCAAGGAAATAAATATACAATCGATAGAATATACAAATTATCCACAGTGTGTATTACTAATTCAAAATGCATTTTTAATATGGCACCCTTATGCTGCTGTCAGTTTAAACCAGTAGTGTAACAAACTGTGAAATACATGAGGCTTAAATAACACAGCATTAACCATAGGTAGCCTGTTTTGCTACTTTGGGACTCTTTCTCACTCAAGTCATTATGGTTGATGCTGATGTCCTCGAACATTCCACCCTTTGCTATAGGGCTGTCCATTATATTGAAATGGATTTTGAATTATAAGTGTTGCAATTTTGCACAGATAAGTATATTTGTTTCTTGCTAAGATTAATACAATGGAGGGATGAGCCCCAAACGGGCCAAACAGGCTGTCTATGGCCTAGATTTGGAGTTTGGCGGTAGATGGGCTGTTAACGCTACGCGGGCTTTTTTCTGGCCGCACCATAAAATTAACTCTGGTATCGAGAGTCCAAAAAAATGCTGCGTTAGGCTCCAAAAAAGGAGCGTAGAGCATTTTTACCGCAAATGCAACTCTCGATACCAGAGTTGCTTACGGACGCGGCCAGCCTCAAAAACGTGCTCGTGCACGATTCTCCCATAGGAAACAATGGGGCTGTTTGAGCTGAAAAAAAACCTAACACCTGCAAAAAAGCAGCGTTCAGCTCCTAACGCAGCCCCATTGTTTCCTATGGGGAAACACTTCCTACGTCTGCACCTAACACTCTAACATGTACCCCGAGTCTAAACACCCCTAACCTTACACTTATTAACCCCTAATCTGTCGCCCCCGCTATCGCTGACCCCTGCATATTATTATTAACCCCTAATCTGCCGCTCCGTACACCGCCGCAACCTACGTTATCCCTATGTACCCCTAATCTGCTGCCCCTAACACCGCCGACCCCTATATTATATTTATTAACCCCTAACCTGCCCCCCACAACGTCGCCGCCAGCTACTTACAATAATTAACCCCTAATCTGCCGACCGCAAAGCGCCGCCACCTACGTTATCCTTATGTACCCCTAATCTGCTGCCCCTAACACCGCCGACCCCTATATTATATTTATTAACCCCTAATCTGCCCCCCTCAACGTCGCCGACACCTGCCTACACTTATTAACCCCTAATCTGCCGAGCGGACCTGATCGCTACTATAATAAAGTTATTAACCCCTAATCCGCCTCACTAACCCTATCATAAATAGTATTAACCCCTAATCTGCCCTCCCTAACATCGTCGACACCTAACTTCAATTATTAACCCCTAATCTGACGACCGAATCTCGCCGCTATTCTAATAAATGTATTAACCCCTAAAGCTAAGTCTAACCCTAATACTAACACCCCCCTAAGTTAAATATAATTTAAATCTAACGAAATTAATTAACTCTTATTAAATAAATTATTCCTATTTAAAGCTAAATACTTACCTGTAAATAAATCCTAATATAGCTACAATATAAATTATAATTACATTGTAGCTATATACAAACATAAGAAAAATATTACAACAATTTTAAACTAATTACACCTACTCTAAGCCCCCTAATAAAATAACAAAGACCCCCAAAATAAAAAAATTCCCTACCCTATTCTAAATTAATAAATTTAAAAGCTCTTTTACCTTACCAGCCCTGAACAGGGCCCTTTGCGGGGCATGCCCCAAAAAGTGCAGCTCTTTTGCCTGTAAAAAAAAACACATACAATACCCCCCCCCAACATTACAACCCACCACCCACATACCCCTAATCTAACCCAAACCCCCCTTAAATAAACCTAACACTAAGCCCCTGAAGATCATCTTACCTTGTCTTCACCTCACCAGGTATCACCGATCCGTCCTGGCATCCGGTGCTGAAGAGGTCCAGAAGAGGCTCCAAAGTCTTCCTCCTATCCGGCAAGAAGAGGACATCCGGACCGGCAAACATCTTCATCCAAGCGGCATCTTCGATCTTCTTCCATCCGGTGCGGAGCGGGTCCATGTTGAAGCATCCAACGCGGATCCATCCTCTTCTTCCGGCGTCTCCCGACGAATGACGGTTCCTTTGAGGGACGTCATCCAAGATGGCGTCCCTCGAATTCCGATTGGCTGATCAGCCAATCAGAATCAAGTTCAATCCGATTGGCTGATCCAATCAGCCAATCAGATTGAGCTCGCATTCTATTGGCTGTTCCGATCAGCCAATAGAATGCGAGCTCAATCTGAAGGGCCCTGTTCAGGGCTGGTAAGGTAAAAGAGCTTTTAAATTTATTAATTTAGAATAGGGTAGGGAATTTTTTTATTTTGGGGGTCTTTGTTATTTTATTAGGGGGCTTAGAGTAGGTGTAATTAGTTTAAAATTGTTGTAATATTTTTCTTATGTTTGTAAATATTTTTTTATTTTTTGTAACTTAGTTCTTTTTTATTTTTTGTACTTTAGTTAGTTTATGTAATTGTAGTTATTTGTAGAAATTGTATTTAATTTATTTATTGATAGTGTAGTGTTAGGTTTTATTGTAGGTAATTGTAGGTATTTTATTTAATTAATTTATTGATAGGGTAGTGTTAGGTTTAATTATAACTTAGGTTAGGACTTATTTTACAGGTAATTTTGTTATTATTTTAACTAGGTAACTATTAAATAGTTTCTTAACTATTTAATAGCTATTGTACCTGGTTTAAAATAATTTCAAAGTTGCCTGTAAAATAAATATTAATCCAAAAAATAGCTACAATGTAATTATAATTTTATTGTAGCTATATTAGGATTTATTTTACAGGTAAGTATTTAGCTTTAAATAGGAATAATTTATTTAATAAGAGTTAATTAATTTCGTTAGATTTAAATTATATTTAATTTAGGGGGGTGTTAGTATTAGGGTTAGACTTAGCTTTAGGGGTTAATACATTTATTAGAATAGCGGCGAGATTCGGTCGTCAGATTAGGGGTTAATAATTGAAGTTAGGTGTCGGCGATGTTAGGGAGCGCAGATTAGGGGTTAATACTATTTATGATAGGGTTAGTGAGGCGGATTAGGGTTAATAACTTTATTATAGTAGCGATCAGGGTCCCGCTCGGCAGATTAGGGGTTAATAAGTGTAGGCAGGTGTCGGCGACGTTGAGGGGGGCAGATTAGTGGTTAATAAATATAATATAGGGGTCGGCGGTGTTAGGGGCAGCAGATTAGGGGTACATAAGGATAACGTAGGTGGCGGCGCTTTGCGGTCGGCAGATTAGGGGTTAATTATTGTAAGTAGCTGGCGGCGACATTGTGGGGGGCAGGTTAGGGGTTAATAAATATAATACAGGGGTCGGCGGGGTTAGGGGCAGCAGATTAGGGGTACATAAGGAGAACGTAGGTGGCGGCGCTTTGCGGTCGGCAGATTAGGGGTTAATTATTGTAAGTAGCTGGCGGCGACGTTGTGGGGGGCAGGTTATGGGTTAATAAATATAATACAGGGGTCGGCGGGGTTAGGGGCAGCAGATTAGGGGTACATAAGTATAACGTAGGTGGCGGTCGGCAGATAAGGGGTTAAAAAAACTTAATCGAGTTGCGGCGATGTGGGGGGACCTCAGTTTAGGGGTGCATAGGTAGTTTATGGGTGTTAGTGTACTTTAGGGTACAGTAGTTAAGAGCTTTATGAACCGGCGTTAGCCCAGAAAGCTCTTAACTCCTGATTTTTTCCTGCGGAGTTTTGTCGTTAGAGCTCTAACGCTCACTTCAGAAACGACTCTAAATACCGGAGTTAGGAAGATCCCATTGAAAAGATAGGATACGCAAATGGCGTAGGGGGATCTGCGGTATGGAAAAGTCGCGGCTGAAAAGTGAGCGTTAGACCCTATTTTGAGTGACTCTAAATACCGGCGGTAGCCTAAAACCAGCGTTAGGAGCCTCTAACGCTGGTTTTCACGGCTAACGCCAAACTCTAAATCTAGGCCTAAGGTTGGTGCTGCTGTTCTGCTCAAGCATTCATTTTAGCTTTGTAAATGTGGTTATGAAAATGTATGTAATCATCAGCAAAACTGGCATATAGCCGTAAACCTAAAATCAATGCTTGAGTCCAATAACAGAGCACCTACATCATACTGAGGAGCCCCAAAGAGAGTGAAACAACCTGCCTATAGTGAATAAACCATTTATATTTGTAGTATTACAATATATTATTCCCCTGCAAGACACCAATTTTTGTGCACTGGGTTTGTATGTAAGCAGAACTACTATAGAATAATAAGGCTTCCATATATCATACGATTAAAAAATTTGCCTGATTTCCCAGTGCCCTTGACATATTAACCCCTTAATGACAATGGACGTACCAGGTACGTCACTCAAAAATTGTCACTTAATGACAATGGACGTACCTGGTACGTCCACCGGTAAAACAATCGCTGGAAGCGATCCTGATCGCTTCCAGCTGCTATCCGGTTATTGAAGTGATGCCTCAATATTGAGGCATCCTGCAATAAAAATTTTGCCCCCTCCGGTGCAGAGAGAGCCACTCTGTGGCCCTCTCTGCACCGGACATCGATGGCCGCATTCGTTGGTGGGTGGGAGCTGAAGTGG
This sequence comes from Bombina bombina, assembly GCF_027579735.1. NCBI lineage: Eukaryota > Metazoa > Chordata > Amphibia > Anura > Bombinatoridae > Bombina > Bombina bombina. The sequence goes on from NC_069503.1 coordinate 720,522,914, forward strand.
GAGGCGGGGTGTGCGGCCATCGATGGGTTCTGCGCCTGAGAGGGTCATGCACGGGACATGCGCGTGCATGGGGCGGCGGTCGGGTGCATGCACGGGGAGGGAGTGGGTGGGAACCGCTACACTGCAGTAAAAAAAAGTATTATAAGTAGGAGAAAGGGGGGAGGGGAATGCCAAAAAATTATCTAAGGGATCTGGGGGGGGGGGTTGGTCTTGGTGGGGAAGCTACACTACAGAAAAAAATATATATATACATTTCTTATATTGTAAACTGGGTACTGGCAGACAGCTTCCAGTACACAAGATGGCTCTCAAGAAGGTAGAGGGGGAGGTTAGAGAGCTGTTTGGGGGGTCAGGGAGGTTGGGGCTAAGGGGGATCCTACAGAGCAGCATATGTAACAATGCTTTTTTAAAAAAAAAAAATCAGAGACAGCTTTTATTTTAGTACTGGCAGACTTTCTGTCAGTACTTAAGGTGGCGGGGACAATTGTGGGATGGGGGAGGTAAGAGAGCTGTTTGGGAGGGATCAGGGGGTGTGATGTGTCAGGTGGGAGGCTGATCTCTACACTAAAGCTAAAATTAACCCTGCAAGCTCCCTACAAGCCACCTAATTAACCCCTTCACTGCTAGCCATAATACACGTGTGATGCGCAGCAGCATTTAGCGGCCTTCTAAATACCAAAAAGCAACGCCAAAGCCATATATGTCTGCTATTTCTGAACAAAGGGGATCCCAGAGAAGCATTTAGAACCATTTGTGCCATAATTGCACAAGCTGTTTGTAAATAATTTCTGTGAGAAACCTAAAGTTTGTGAAAAAGTTGACTATTTTTTTTATTTGATCTCATTTGGCGGTGAAATGGTGGCATGAAATATACCAAAATGGACCTAGATCAATACTTGGGGTTGTCTACTACACTAAACTAAAGCTAAAATTAACCCTATAAGCTCCCTAATTAACCCCTGCACTGCTGGGCATAATACACTTGTGGTGCGCAGCGGCATTTTGCGGCCTTCTAATTACCAAAAAGCAACTCCAAAGCCATATATGCTCACCTATTTACCACATTCTCTGTCTAGCATTACTCCCTATATTTCAGTAGACACTTTTTCACATTCTGGCTTCCTGTATAGCTCCCAGCCGGGTGTCCCATCTGACCTCTACCATACCAGTTCATCTAAAACTAGCCGGCCTATGGTGGTGCTCACTGTGCAGAGTCTCATGGGAATGAGAAAAAAAACTCATGGCCTACTTTCCGTATGTGCACATTTCAAATGTATTAGTCAGTTTTATCTTATACTTTCCATATAAACTTTTCCCGGGAACTATAGATTATATAATATGTGCAGGACACACTTTTAATATCCTGCACACATTATAAGTAATTAAACAGCGCATGCGCACATTAAGTTGCCGCTAGGGTTGCCAGCTGTGATCTATAAAAATACCGGACGACCTATAGATGACTGGACACAGGGCGTAGCTGGGTTCACACAATGTCCCCACAAAAGCTCAACCTTAGGCCCCACCCTTGATCCCACCACAACTAAGCAGTCATTTTATCCCCTTGGTTGCCAGTAACAAATGCACATAGTAGTAATGTGACCCTCTTGGCTGCCAGAAGTAAACACCCAGCAATGATTGAACACCAGCATGGTTGTTTGTAATACATATAATAGAAAAAGCACAGTGAACTTCTTTTTGAGCCACATTTCTAATGCATAAAGGCCTAGAAGGCCCTTTACATTTAGCTGACAGGGGTCTTTAAGTGTCCCAGTATTTTTGTACAGATTGTACTGGACAGCCTGCTAAAATACTGGACACCCTATTTGTATGGTTAAGATCAACTATAATTAATATAAAATTGATACAGACATAAGGGCTTCTAAGTGTGGGGAATCTACTATTAAAGGGATAGTAAACACCAAAAATGTTATTGTTTAAAAAGATAGATAATCCCTTTATTTACCATACCCCAGTTTTGCATAACCAGCACTGTTATACAAATATACTTTTTACCTCTGTAATTACCTTGTATCTAAGCTTCTGATAACTGCCTCCTTATCTCAGATCTTTTGACAGACTTGCATTTCAGGCAATTAGTGCTGACTCTTAAATAACTTCACGTGCATGAGCACAATGTTATCTATATGAAACACATGAACTAACACCATCTAGCTGTGAAAAGCTGTCAAATGCAGAGGCAGCCTTCAATGGCTTAGAAATTAGCATATGAGCCCAACCTAGGTTTACCTTTAATTTAAGAATAACAAGAGACCAAAGCAAATTTGATGATAAAAGTAAATTAGAAAGTTGTTTAAAATGACATGCCCTGAATCATGAAAGTTTAATTTGGACTTTACTATCCCTTTAAATAATGACAGACCTAGCGCCTGTAGTTTCTTAGCTACACTGCACAATTACATATGCTAATTAGTATACCTGGTAACCCCAGAGGTAATCACATGACATGATCCTGAGGCTCAGCCATAGCTCTGTAGATATTACCAGACCAAAGCAGTTCATGTTATTTTTATAATCTATTCCCAACATATAAGCACTGGAAATTTAGGATTTATAATGGGAGTTTTGTTACAAGTTAAAGGGACATTAAACACTTTGGCCTAGATTTAGAGTTCGGCGGTAAAAGGGCTGTTAACGCTCCGCGGGTTTTTTTCTGGCCGCACCATAAATTTAACTCTGGTATCGAGAGTTCAAACAAATGCTGCGTTAGGCTCCAAAAAAGGAGCGTAGAGCATTTTTACCGCAAATGCAACTCTCGATACCAGAGTTGCTTACGGACGCGGCCGGCCTCAAAAACGTGCTCGTGCACGATTCTCCCATAGGAAACAATGGGGCTGTTTGAGCTGAAAAAAAACCTAACACCTGCAAAAAAGCAGCGTTCAGCTCCTAACGCAGCCCCATTGTTTCCTATGGGGAAACACTTTCTACGTCTGCACCTAACACTCTAACATGTACCCCGAGTCTAAACACCCCTAACCTTACACTTATTAACCCCTAATCTGCCGCCCCCGCTATCGCTGACCCCTGCATTACACTTTTAACCCCTAATCTGCCGCTCCGTAAACCGCCGCCACCTACGTTATCCCTATGTACCCCTAATCTGCTGCCCTAACATCGCCGACCCCTATGTTATATTTATTAACCCCTAATCTGCCCCCCACAACGTCGCCGACACCTACCTACAACTTATTAACCCCTAATCTGCCGAGCGGACCTGAGCGCTACTATAATAAAGTTATTAACCCCTAATCCGCCTCACTAACCCTATCATAAATAGTATTAACCCCTAATCTGCCCTCCCTAACATCGCCGACACCTACCTTCAATTATTAACCCTAATCTGCCGACCGGAGCTCACCGCTATTCTAATAAATGTATTAACACCCTAAAGCTAAGTCTAACCCTAACACTAACACCCCCCTAAGTTAAATATAATTTTTATCTAACGAAATAAATTAACTCTTATTAAATAAATGATTCCTATTTAAAGCTAAATACTTACCTGTAAAATAAATCCTAATATAGCTACAATATAAATTATATTTATATTATAGCTATTTTAGGATTAATATTTATTTTACAGGCAACTTTGTAATTATTTTAACCAGGTACAATAGCTATTAAATAGTTAAGAACTATTTAATAGTTACCTAGTTAAAATAATTACAAATTTACCTGTAAAATAAATCCTAACCTAAGATATAATTAAACCTAACACTACCCTATCAATAAAATAATTAAATAAACTACCTACAATTACCTACAATTAACCTAACACTACACTATCAATAAATTAATTAAACACAATTGCTACAAATAAATACAATTAAATAAATCAGATTGAGCTCGCATTCTATTGGCTGTTCCGATCAGCCAATAGAATGCGAGCTCAATCTGATTGGCTGATTGGATCAGCCAATCGGATTGAACTTGATTCTGATTGGCTGATTCCATCAGCCAATCAGAATATATCCTACCTTAATTCCGATTGGCTGATAGAATCCTATCAGCCAATCGGAATTCGAGGGACGCCATCTTGGATGACGTCCCTTAAAGGAACCGTCATTCGTCGTCTAGTCGTCGGAAGAAGAGGATGGATCCGCGCTGGAGGTCTTCAAGATGGAGCCGGTCGTCCATCGGATGGAAGAACATAGAAGATGCCGCTTGGAGAAGATGTTTGCCGGTCCGGATGTCCTCTTCTTGCCGGATAGGAGGAAGACTTTGGAGCACCGGATTATGGATCGCCAACCCCCGCTTGGGTTGGATGAAGATCTTGGAGCCAGGACGGATCGGTGATACCTGGATGGTGAAGACAAGGTAGGAAGATCTTCAGGGGATTAGTGTTAGGTTTATTTAAGGGGGTTTGGGTTAGATTAGGGGTATGTGGGTGGTGGGTTGTAATGTTGGGGGGGGGGGTATTGTATGTTTTTTTTTACAGGCAAAAGAGCTGCAATTCTTGGGGCATGCCCCGCAAAGGGCCCTGTTCAGGGCTGGTAAGGTAAAAGAGCTTGTAATTTTTGTATTTTAGAATAGGGTAGGGAATTTTTTTATTTTGGGGGTCTTTGTTATTTTATTAGGGGGCTTAGAGTAGGTGTAATTAGTTTAAAATTGTTGTAATATTTTTCTTATGTTTGTAAATATTTTTTTATTTTCTGTAACTTAGTTCTTTTTTATTTTTTGTACTTTAGATAGTTTATTTAATTGTATTTATTTGTAGCAATTGTGTTTAATTAATTTATTGATAGTGTAGTGTTAGGTTAATTGTAGGTAATTGTAGGTAGTTTATTTAATTATTTTATTGATAGGGTAGTGTTAGGTTAATTATATCTTAGGTTAGGATTTATTTTACAGGTAAATTTGTAATTATTTTAACTAGGTAACTATTAAATAGTTCTTAACTATTTAATAGCTATTGTACCTGGTTAAAATAATTACAAAGTTGCCTGTAAAATAAATATTAATCCTAAAATAGCTATAATATAATTATAATTTATATTGTAGCTATATTAGGATTTATTTTACAGGTAAGTATTTAGCTTTAAATAGGAATAATTTATTTAATAAGAGTTTAATTTATTTCGTTAGATAAAAATTATATTTAACTTAGGGGGGTGTTAGTGTTAGGGTTAGACTTAGCTTTAGGGGTTAATACATTTATTAGAATAGCGGTGAGCTCCGGTCGGCAGATTAGGGGTTAATAATTGAAGGTAGGTGTCGGCGATGTTAGGGAGGGCAGATTAGGGGTTAATACTATTTATGATAGGGTTTAGTGAGGCGGGATTAGGGGTTAATAACTTTATTATAGTAGCACTCAGGTCCGCTCGGCAGATTAGGGGTTAATAAGTGTAGGTAGGTGTCGGCGACGTTGTGGGGGGCAGATTAGGGGTTAATAAATATAACATAGGGGTCGGCGATGTTAGGGGCAGCAGATTAGGGGTACATAGGGATAACGTAGGTGGCGGCGATTTGCGGTCGGAAGATTAGGGGTTAATTATTTTAAGTAGCTTGCGGCGACGTTGTGGGGGGCAAGTTAGGGGTTAATAAATATAATATAGGGGTCGGCGGGGTTAGGGGCAGCAGATTAGGGGTACATAAGTATAACGTAGGTGGCGGTCGGCAGATTAGGGGTTAAAAATTTTAATCGAGTGGCGGCGATGTGGGGGGACCTCGGTTTAGGGGTACATAGGTAGTTTATGGGTGTTAGTGTACTTTAGGGTACAGTAGTTAAGAGCTTTATAAACCGGCGTTAGCCAGAGAGCTCTTAACTCCTGCTTTTTTCAGGCGGCTGGAATCTTGTCGTTAGAGCTCTAACGCTCACTGCAGAAACGACTCTAAATACCAGCGTTAGAAAGATCCCATTGAAAAGATAGGCTACGCAAATGGCGTAGGGGGATCTGCGGTATGGAAAAGTCGCGGCTGAAAAGTGAGCGTTAGACCCTTTAATCACTGACTCCAAATACCAGCGGGCGCCCAAAACCAGCGTTAGGAGCCTCTAACGCTGGTTTTGACGGCTACCGCCGAACTCTAAATCTAGGCCTTTGTAATTACAAGACATTTCTGTTACCGTCCTACAGAATAACATATCAGCCAAGTGTAAACATTTGTTTAACAAAATAAAATCCTGTTTATTGCAATTGGTTTTCAATAGAAAAACCGCACCCAACACTCACCTTTTTTGGAGGAGCCAAATAAGTTTGAGTCAACAGACAACAAGGCTAATCATTGCCATTAAATTAGTATAAAGTAAATTGTTTTGCAGTTGTTATCTATTAAAGTCAATTAGGAAAAGATTTGATGCAGAGTTAGCTCTGAAAAGTCAGCAGGATGCAGTTCCAACTCAATGTATAATTCAGAGCTAAATTACTTGAAAAGGGGCAAAATAAATAATGAGTATATTACAAATTTGCTTTATTATGCATAATTAAACATCTTATATTAAAGCTACACTAGTAACTAAAGGCTAAACTGACAGTCATGTTAATATAATATGATGACTGGTTGTCATGGTGACAGCCTTAGGGGAGTGGCTTATGTGATGCAGTAGTTATGTCACAAAACCAACTGACAACACAAAGCCACCACCCTCATAACTGCTGCTCACTTTACTAGAGTTGCCAGACCGATCCTGCTGAGCTTCAGTAATCACTGACATGTAAATATTAGTTATCTAATATCTTTATTTCACAGCTAGCAGATTACAGTATAGCTAGTGCTTTACAACCACAGCTCTGTAAATGTGCTGGTATGAAGAACAGTGACTACCTCCAACACAATGCAAATGGCATCCGGTGGGAGCTGCAGGTATGAATACCAATTACTACAGGTAGTGTTAACATGATCACCCCAACTCAGTGACTAAATAATACTAAGTCATCTTTATATACATTGTAAAATAATAAAGATAAATGACAGAGGTAATAGCTTATACTTTGTAGCTTCATTTGGGCACCAGTACTCTGAGACAAAACATAACATACAAACTGTACATAATAATGATCAATATTATCTTCACACCTTTATTTAAAAATACATATAATTTAATAAATATTTAAATTTTTAAAATAATTATTTTAGACATATTATAGCATTATAAGTATTATAGCCATAACTTTAGGACACACCAATGCCTTTCTGTGCTTCCTCTGCATATTTTGCAGCTGGCAGTAAAGGCTTTAAACCAGCTTTAAGGATGGTAAGAATTACTGCATCATTTGTCTGCAACTGCTCTAAAGCAAGGACTTCTGGTAAAGGGCTAGAATATAAACCACATGGCATTGGGTCTTCAATTTATGTGCTGCAAACTCATTGGTGCTTGGACCCTCAATAAACACTGTACTGTAAGGTGCTGCATCTGATGCAGCTGTTTGTTCTGCTTGACCCGGATGAAGAAAAGACAACTGGCGATCTGAAATAAATTCAGATTAGACTGAAGCGCATCTGGCCAGCAGTATATGTGTTGATGGCAGATATCTTCATGCTGCAAACTCACTGGTGCTTGGACCCTCATTACACACTGTACCGTAAGGTGCAGTATTACATGCAGCAGTTTACCCAGATGAAGAAAAGGCAACTGGCGATCTGAAATAAAATTTAGATCAGACTGATGCGCATCTGGCCAGCAGTTTACGAGCTGATGACAGATGTCCTCACGCTGCAAACTCACTGGTGCTGGGACCCTCATTAAACACTGTACTGTAAGGTGCAGCATCTGATGCAGCTGTTCGTTCTGCTTGACCCGGATGAAGAAAAGACAACTGGCGATCTGAAATAAATTCAGATTAGACTGATGCGCATCTGGCCAGCTATTTACGCACTGATGGCAGATGTCCTTACGCTGCAAACTCATTATTGCTTGGCCCCTCATTTAAACAATGTACTGTAAGGTGCAGTATTTGATGCATTTGTTTACCCGGATGAAAAAAGACAACTGGCGATCTGAAATTATATTCAGATTAGACTGATGCGCATCTGGCCAGCTATTTACGCACTGATGGTAAATGTCCTTCAAAGATTTATATATTACTAAACTGTAAGTATCTAAGGTAAGATTTTCTGAGATTAACAAGTTTGTAAGCTCTTTGTGCAAGACATCTCATTACCACACTAGATTGTAAATACAGATCCTGCTCCAAGAGCCCACAGACATGTGCAGTGAGGTCAGATAATTTCTCACATTTCTGTCGCGCTTTTCCTGTACTTTCCCATTTCATAAAAATCTTTAGCTTTAATTTGGTTCTGTATGTTTAAAGCTTTCTGTACTTTTCAGGGCTTATTGATATAAGATATACAAATCATCTCTGTGACACTAGAACTTGAATAATAACAACAACAATAAAGCATAATTATACTTACACTGCTATACTTTGAATAAACTGATATTAAATTGAATTCAATGGCTTAAATCCACTCTCACTGCACATATTTGTATAATGCAATAATGTTAAGAATCTTAGGCCTAGATTTAGAGTTTGGCGTTAGCCGTGAAAACCAGCGTTAGGAGCCTCTAACGCTGGTTTTAGGCTACCTCCGGTATTTGGAGTCACTCAAAAAAGGGTCTAACGCTCACTTTTCAGCCGCGACTTTTCCATACCGCAGATCCCCTTACGTAAATTGCGTATCCTATCTTTTCAATGGGATTTTTATAACTCCGGTATTTAGAGTCGTGTCTGAAGTGAGCGTTAGACATCTAACGACAAAACTCCAGCCACAGGAAAAAAGTCAGTAGTTAAGAGCTTTCTGGGCTAACGCCGGTTCATAAAGCTCTTAACTACTGTACTCTAAAGTACACTAACACCCATAAACTACCGATGTACCCCTAAACCGAGGTCCCACCACATCACCGCCACTCGATTAAATTTTTTTAACCCCTAATCTGCCGACCGCCACCTACGTTATACTTATGTACCCCTAATCTGCTGCCCCTAACACCGCCGACCCCTATATTATATTTATTAACCCCTAACCTGCCCCCCACAACGTCGCAGCCAGCTACCTACAATAATGAACCCCTAATCTGCCGACCGCAAAGCGCCGCCACACTACGTTATACTTATGTACCCCTAATCTGCTGCCCCTAACACCGCCGACCCCTATATTATATTTATTAACCCCTAATCCGCCCCCCACAAACGTCGCCTCCACCTGCCTACACTTATTAACCCCTAATCTGCCGAGCGGACCGCACCGCTATTATTATAAAGTTATTAACCCTAATCCGCCTCACTAACCCTATAATAAATAGTATTAACCCCTAATCTGCCCTCCCTAACATCGCCGACACCTAACTTCAATTATTAACCCCTAATCTGCCGACTGGAGCTCACCGCTATTCTAATAAATGTATTAACCCCTAAAGCTAAGTCTAACCCTAACACTAACACCCCCTAAGTTAAATATAATTTTAATCTAACGAAATTAATTAACTCTTATTAAATAAATTATTCCTATTTAAAGCTTAATACTTACCTGTAAAATAAATCCTAATATAGCTACAATATAAATTATAATTATATTATAGCTATTTTAGGATTAATATTTATTTTACAGGTAACTTTGTATTTATTTTAACCAGGTACAATAGCTATTAAATAGTTAAGAACTATTTAATAGCTAAAATAGTTAAAATAATTACAAAATTACCTGTAAAATAAATCCTAACCTAAGTTACAATTAAACCTAACACTACACTATCAATAACTTAATGAAATAAAATACCTATAATTATCTACAATTAAACCTAACACTACACTATCAATAAATAAATTAAATACAATACCTACAAATAACTACAATGAAATAAACTATCTAAAGTACAAAAAATAAAAAAGAACTAAGTTACAAAAAATAAAAAAATATTTACAAACATAAGAAAAATATTACAACAATTTTAAACTAATTACACCTACTCTAAGCCCCCTAATAAAATAACAAAGCCCCCCAAAATAAAAAAAATGCCCTACCCTATTCTAAATTACTAAATTTCAAAGCTCTTTTACCTTACCAGCCTGAACAGGGCCCTTTGCGGGGCATGCCCCAAGAAGTTCAGCTCTTTTGCCTGTAAAAAAAAAACATACAATACCCCCCCCAACATTACAACCCACCACCCACATACCCCTAATCTAACCCAAACCCCCCTTAAATAAACCTAACACTAAGCCCCTGAAGATCTTCCTACCTTATCTTCACCATACCAGGTTCACCGATCGATCCAGAAGAGCTCCTCCGATGTCCTGATCCAAGCCCAAGCGGGGGGCTGAAGAGGTCCATGATCCGGCTGAAGTCTTCATCCAAGCGGGGCAGAAGAGGTCTTCCATCCGATTGAAGTCTTCATCCAAGCGGGATCTTCTATGGTCATCCATCCGGAGCGGAGCGGCAGGATCCTGAAGACCTCCGATGCGGAACATCCATCCTGGGCCCACGACTGAACGACGAATGACGGTTCCTTTAAATGACGTCATCCAAGATGGCGTCCCTCGAATTCCGATTGGCTGATAGGATTCTATCAGCCTATCGGAATTAAGGTAGGAATATTCTGATTGGCTGATTCCATCAGCCAATCAGAATCAAGTTCAATCCGATTGGCTGATCCAATCTCAATACCAGAGTTATTTTTATGGTGCGGCCAGAAAAAAGCCGGCGTTAGATTTTCGGGTCGTTACCGACAAAACTCTAAATCTAGCCGTTAGTGAAGAGAATACGATATGATTAATATGTGTGCGCTTATATCCTCAATGCAATGCCTTGGCGTAGGGACACCAAATAATACTACTAGGTTATAAGTACCATGCAGCTGGTTCACAAATTTCTCTGAGAACTGCAGCACCCTGGAACAAGGACTACTATGTATGTGACACTAAACTTGAATGCCTACAGTCACGTGGGACCAGTACTACTGTTGGATTTTTAAAGCAGAGAGTCCTAGTGAAGCACAAGATTTGATATGTCATGGGATGGTCCTGTATTTTATACCTCAGATTAGAAACTGAAATAATACTGTATTATAAGGAACAGTGTGTCATGCACTTATCTTCTTGCATTGGATGAAAAATCCTTACAAGATGTGCATAGACTGATTCATATCTGGCAAGCAGTGTAACAAAGACTGGAATACTCTATGGCAGTGGCAGGAAGATTAAAGATTTCAGAGGGACTAGTGTTATGTCACATGCTGAGTGCAGTCTTACGTCAGGGATTTCTTTTATTTCTCTACACTGTCCCCAGAGGTAAGTTCTACTTAAATACAAGATTGTAAGCTCTTTGAGCAAAGCACTGAAACACTAGATTGTAAGCTCCTTAGAACAGGGTCTGCACTTACACCCATGGAAATCCATTAGAGCAGGGACTCCCATTGTACCAAATAAATGTATTGTTGTTAATAGAGTGAGATAAACCCTCCATTTAATTAGTTCAGCAAGGAATAAATATACAATCGATAGAATATACAAATTATCCCACAGTGTGTATTACTAATTCAAAATGCATTTTTAATATGGCACCCCTTATGCTGCTGTCAGTTTAAACCAGTAGTGTAACAAACTGTGAAATACATGAGGCTTAAATAACACAGCATTAACCATAGGCAGCCTGTTTTGCTACTTTGGGACTCTTTCTCACTCAAGTCATTATGGTTGATGCTGATGTCCTCGAACATTCCACTCTTTGCTATAGGGCTGCCAATTATATTGAAATGGATTTTGAATTATAAGTGTTGCAATTTTGCACAGATAAGTATATTTGTTTCTTGCTAAGATTAATACAATGGTGGGATGAGCCCCAAACGGGCCAAACAGGCTGTCTATGGTTGGTGCTGCTGTTCTGCTCAAGCATTCATTTTAGCTTTGTAAATGTGGTTATGAAAATGTATGTAATCATCAGCAAAACTGGCATATAGCCGTAAACCTAAAATCAATGCTTGAGTCCAATAACAGAGCACCTACATCATACTGAGGAGCCCCAAAGAGAGCGAAACAACCTGCCTACAGTGAATAAACCATTTATATTTGTAGTATTACAATATATTATTCCCCTGCAAGACACCAATTTTTGTGCACTGGGTTTGTATGTAAGCAGAACTACTATAGAATAATAAGGCTTCCATATATCATACGATTCAAAAATTTTGCCTGATTTCCCAGTGCCCTTGACATACCCCTTGGTACGTCCACCGGTAAAACAATCGCTGGAAGCGATCCTGATCGCTTCCAGCTGCTATCCGGTTATTGCAGTGATGCCTCGATATTGAGGCATCCTGCAATAACAGTTTTGTCCCCTCCGGTGCAGAGAGAGCCACTCTGTGGCCCTCTCTGCACTGGACATCGATGGCCGCATTCGTTGGTGGGTGGAAGCTGAAGTGGGAGGCGGGTGGGCGGCCATCGATGGGTTCTGCGTCTGAGAGGGTCATGCATGGACATGCGCATGCAGGGGGGCGGCGGGCGGATGCATGCACGGGGAGGGCGCGGGTGGGAACCGCTACACTGCAGAAAAAAAGTATTATAAGTAGGAGAAAGGGGGGAGGGAATGCCTAAAAAAATAATCTAAGGGATCTGGGGGGGGGGGGTTGGTCTTGGGGGGGGGAAGCTACACTACAGAAAAAAAATATATATACATTTCTTATATTGTAAACTGGGTACTGGCAGACAGCTGCCAGTACCCAAGATGGCTCTCAAGAAGGTAGAGGGGGAGGTTAGAGAGCTCTTTGGTGGGTCAGGGAGGTTGGGGGCTAAGGGGGATCCTACAGAGCAGCATATGTAACAATGCTTTTTTTTAAAAAAAATCAGAGACAGCTTTTATTTTAGTACTGATGTGCCAGGTGGGAGGCTGATCTCTACACTAAAGCTAAAATTAACCTTGCAAGCTCCCTACAAGCCACGTAATTAACCCCTTCACTGCTAGCCATAATACACGTGTGATGCGCAGCAGCATTTAGCGGCCTTCTAAATACCAAAAAGCAACGCCAAAGCCATATATGTCTGCTATTTCTGAACAAAGGGGATACCAGAGAAGCATTTAGAACCATTTGTGCCATAATTGCACAAGCTGTTTGTAAATAATTTCTGTGAGAAACCTAAAGTTTGTGAAAAAGTTGACTATATCTTTTATTTGATCTCATTTGGCGGTGAAATGGTGGCATGAAATATACCAAAATGGACCTAGATCAATACTTGGGGTTGTCTACTACACTACACTAAAGCTAAAATTAACCCTACAAGCTCCCTAATTAACCCCTGCACTGCTGGGCATAATACACGTGTGGTGCGCAGCGGCATTTTGCGGCCTTCTAATTAACAAAAAGCAACTCCAAAGCCATATATGTCTGCTATTTCTGAACAAAGGGTATCCCAGAGAAGCATTTACAACCATTTGTGCCATAATTGCATAAGATGTTTGTAAATGATTTCAGTGAGAAACCTAAAATTTGGAAATATTTTAAGTTTTTTTTAATTTGATCGCATTTGGCGGTGAAATGGTGGCATGAAATATACCAAAATGGGCCTAGATCAATACTTTAGGTTGTCTACTACATTACACTAAAGCTAAAATTACCCCAAAAAGCTCCCTACATGCTTCCTAATTAACCCCTTCACTGCTGGGCATAAAACACATGTGGTGCGCAGTGGCATTTAGCGGCCTTTTAATTACCAAAAAGCAACACCAAAGCCATATATATCTGCTATTTCTGAACAAAGGGGATCCCAGAGAAAAATGTACAACCATTTATGCCATAATTGCACAAGCTGTTTAATAATAATTTTAGTAAGAAACCTAAAGTTTGTGAAAATATTTGTGAAAAAGTGAACGATTTTTTTTATTTGATCGCATTTGGTGGTGAAATGGTGGCATGAAATATACCAAAATGGGCCTAGATCAATACTTTGGGATGTCTTCTAAAATGAATATATACATGTCAAGGGATATTCAGGGATTCCTGAAAGATATTAGTGTTCCAATGTAACTAGCGCTAATTTTAAACATTGGGTATTTCTAAACTCAGGACAAAATTTAGAAACTATTTAGCATAGGTGTTTTTTGGTGGTTGTAGATATGTAACAGATTTTGGGGGTCAAAGTTAGAAAAAGTGTGTTTTTTTCCATTTTTTCCTCATATTTTATATATTTTTTATAGTAAATTATAAGATATGATGAAAATAATGGTATCTTTAGAAAGTCCATTTAATGGCGAGAAAAACTGTATATAATGTGTGAGTACAGTAAATGAGTAAGAGGAAAATTACAGCTGAACACAAACACCACAAAAATGTAAAAATAGCCTTGGCCCCAAACAGACAGAAAATGGAAAAGTCCTGTTGCCATTAAGGGGTTAAAAAGGTTCCTACCTAAAGCTATTAAATGGTCAGATGTTCTGCACATATCTGCAATAAATATGTTTGTATATTTATTTATGAGGACACAAAGAATATCTGTCAATGATAGCAGCAACTAGATCACCTAAAACCCCTAGCAGTTATGTCCATGCTTATTTCAGTGCAGACCTCCATTTCCCAAGTTGCCTACTTGCCTCATTTGTCAGTTCCATAATGGTCTAGCTATCTATAATAGGACCACTAATTGGATAAACAGACAAGCCTCCCTTAGAAAATGTAACCCACACTGTATAAATCCCATAGCATGTAAGCCTATGAGCCCAGCTGTTTGTAGTTCACATTCATAAGAGCCTACTACAACAGTGCATCTCTCGGCAGGACCCTCTTCCCACTTGACCTCTACCCACTTAAACCCTGTAAATGTTATTGTATACCACCCACGTCATAGCGCTGCAGAATCTGTTGGCCCTCTACAAATACCTGTTAATAATAAAAATGTAAACTTCAAAATCCTCACATTTTCACATTTTTACATATGACATAAAAAACCAAGCTCATCATACTACACCCCTAGTAACGAAGGCTTAATTACAGTATATACTGAAAACTTGAAAACAGCCCTATTAATACTTAGAAATCAGCTATTTAGATATTTTAAATTGCACTTTTGATATCATATATTTGGTGTCAGATCAAAGTAATTGCCAAAGAAAGAGGATAACTACATTATTTGTTTACAAACTGAATAATAAAGTATACATTTTTGCACATGTCAAGTCAATTCTTTATGCCTTGATACAAAATATAATCTAATTCTTGATAGCATTTAATGTTAAATGTTTGCAGTACACTACAGGTTACATCCTATGGGACCTTCTAAAGGGATATGAAACCCATTTTTGTTCTTTCAGGATTCAGATAGAACATTACAGGCAATTTTAAATGAGTATTGAATTTACTCCTATTATCAAATGTGCTTAATTCCCTTGATATCCTTCGCTGAAGTCACAAAACACATTAACATTTCAAAGTACAGTTACATTCATAATAACACTAACTAGTAAAAAAAAATATTAAATAAAAATATTGCATTAAAAATGTATAAGGGCTCAAAGAAATGAGGTCTCAGGTGTTATAAAAAAACACACTGTAAAGGACGTTAACATAGAGATTACATACATACACATGTCTAAATATGTATATGTAATTATGTATGTATGTATGTATATATATATATATATATATATATATATATATTGTATATATAGATATAGATATATGTTTATATGTGTGTACATATATTATATGTGTGTACATATATTATATATTTATAATTTATGTTTATATGTGTATTTATGTAATTACAGACATATAAACACATAAATACATATGCATACATATATAGATATGTACAGTATATATATATATAAGTGCATTGGAGTCCTTTGCAATTAAGTGGATGAAAACATAAAAAACATATTTATGCAACATTCATAAGTGTTTAACTGTGTATTTACAAGAAATATCTCACATTCCAATATTCTGCACAAAGGGGAATATATTCTATGTACTTTTGAATGGATATTCCTATATATATCTGTATAATTAGACCTAAATATAATCAAGTATATATATATATATATATATATATATATATATATATACACACACACACACACACCACACACACATTATATATATATATATGTGTGTGTGTGTGTATAAATATATATCTGTGTAACCATCAGGTATATATTTAAATATCTCTTTAAGAATAAATAGAACATATTCTGCTAAGCGCAGAACATTAGATTGTGAAAGATGCAATATTATCTTCTTATGTTACGCTTTTAAATAACCGCAATTGTGTTTATGCAACTTGTGGGTGCTAGGTATTTTTTCAACTTTTTTCGACTCCATTGAAGTCTATAGGGGAATGCGATTTTGCATTCGCAACTTCTCAAAGTCTATTTGTTACCGTGACATTACGAGCATGAGAGAGCAAACTTTTTACTTTCAATTCGTAATACGAGTGTGAATCTCCGAGCCCAAAAAATTACTTCTAGCAGTTTTAATGCTTGAACGTAAGTGCAAACTACTGCTCCACTCTTAATCTAGCCCATAGCTGGTATACTAGCCGCAGCAAAATCCGACAGGACAACTTCTTTGTCAGAATCTGCTATCTCTGAGTGCGCATGCTGCTGATTTACATAATCGCATTCCACACATTTCTTTTTAATATATGTGGAATGCGATTACGTAATACAGAACATGCAAACTCAGAAGTAGCAGATTCTGACAAAGGAGCAAAATCTTATATACATTGTGCTGCCTGGGTCAAAGAATAAAAGGACATCCCGCAACTTTCTGCACACTTCAATCTAAACCCAACCAAAGTCAGTTATCTCAGAGATTAAAATTCAGCAGATTAAAAATTCACATGAGAACATGCACATGGGCATAATTTAAAATGTATTTGTCTTTAAAAATACTTTTATCCAGAATATGTCCCCCATATGTGCTGCCCCTGTCAAGTGCTAAAAAACTAAATAACACCAGCACTTAAAACACTCCTTTAGGGCAAGATTACATGTAGCGCGTAATAAGTTTTCCGCACACAATGTGTTTTTTTTTCGCAAACAAATTCCATCGCGCAGGTATTACAAGTCTTGAAAAATCCCGATTGCGCACACGTATTCGCTTTTTACGCAACAATCCTTTCCGCACTCGATGAGCTGTAGTTAACAGCTTTGCGCAACAAAAAAGTTTCATGAAACACATAAAAATACATTACAAAGTACAGTTACACTCATATTAACACTGTCTAATAAGAATTATTTTAAAAAAAAGTATTGCACACAAAAGTTAGAAGGGCTCAAAGATATAAGATCTCAGGTGTAAGAAAAAAAAGCCGAAGCAGGGATTTTACATTGACATACGTACACATACATAGAGAAACATGGATTTATATGTATAGACATATGTTTTACTATAGAGATAAAGAAAATATTTCACGTTACAATCTTATGCACATTAAACAATATCTATTTTCAAAAAGATTTTCACATATAGATCTCGAGATATCTAGACATATATATATTCATAGGAAGTAAATGAAAACAAGAGGAGCACCGGATTGAAAAATACAAAACAGTTCTTTATTCTTTAAAATGTGGAAAACAGGTTACAGCATATAACCTTCAGGACAATTGTGAAGGTGTGGGCAACCACATACCCCTTGACTGACGCGTTTCAGCTTCTTGCCGTATTCATAGCTAATGGGTACCTGTGCTTACACCCTTAAATAGTAAAACACTCACTTTCTCATAGGTAAAAACAATGCACGTGATTGCACTGACACACCTATACCTTAATGTTAAAAATACACCCATTTTAGGAGGGGACTATGAAAATTGCCTACTTTTTACTTTATTTCTCCTTATAGCGTGAATGACCTAACTTAATTGACATTCCATATGCCTAATGGTTTCTATATTTTTATATACCATTTTTATGTTAGTAAATCTGAGTAAGGATAAGTGTCAGAATAGAAGGGATGTAGACCACAATTATTAAATTGAAACCCCAATGTCATTACCGTAACTTTAATATAGTATAGATTTTTAGTGTAATGTAGAAAAAGGGGGGGGGGGGTATAATGTCCATACCTAAGGCTGCTAGTGTCTAAACCTCAGATTCACTAAGTACCTGGCTATATTAACCCCTTAATTGTTTCTCAATGTTAAAAATATGCGTGTTCATCTAACTTCCTATATGACACATGCGCTTAAATTAAAGTTCTAAAGTTAGGCTATCCTTGGCTGTTC
The DNA here is from genome assembly GCF_027579735.1 of Bombina bombina. Taxonomy (NCBI): domain Eukaryota; kingdom Metazoa; phylum Chordata; class Amphibia; order Anura; family Bombinatoridae; genus Bombina; species Bombina bombina. Next base: position 720,541,082 of record NC_069503.1, read on the forward strand.
ATGATAGGGTAATCATTTATAAGGCAGCATAGAGGTTACCTGGGATGCACAGACTAATACCAGTGATTAATAAGGTCAAATTCCGAATTGAATCCATTTGGGACTCTGGTATTAAGTCGGTGTATCCAGAAGACCTCCCTTTTGGAGAGCAACACCTCCCTGTCCCCTCCTCTGCTGTTTGTCTTGACCACTTCAATGATAGTCCAGGTCAATGACTTAGGACTTTTTGCATGTTTTATTTTGAAATAGTCAACTAAAGGTGTAGTCAAATCCCCCTGCTTAATATTAATGACATGCTCCTGTATCCTGGACCTCACCTCGCGGGTCGTTAACCCTATGTATTGGATGTCACATAATTTGCAATTTAACAAATACACTGCATAAACTGACCTGCAATTGAAGCAGGCTTTATGTTCAAAAGATTCCCCTGTATAAACACTTATGAATCCATTCCCCACAGTTACATATTCACACGCTGTACAATTCACATAACTGCATTTGTAGACACCTGTGCAACTGAGCCAGGAGGACTCCCTTTTTGTTTTGTCTTTCAATTGTGTGGGAGCTAGATAGTTCCCTAACATTTTTCCCCTTTTATACGCAAAACGACAGCCTCTTGAGATGACCTTGGTCAGATCATCATCTGCTTTTAGCATAGTGAGATGCTTTCGCAAGATATTACATACCTGATGGTATTGTCTACTATATTGTGTGATAAAGGTCACACCTCCAAACTCTTTCCCTGACTTTGTCCTTTTGTTATCCTCCTTTAAAAGGTTGGATCTATCCAATTTCTCTACCTCTTCACGTATTTTCACTATATCCTTTTTAGGGTAGCCTCTTTCAAGGAATTTATATGTTAGTTCCGTGGCATGTCTAAAATAGTCCTGATCCTTCATGCAATTTCGCTTTACCCTAACAAACTGTCCTTTTAGTACTGATCTGAAGACTTGTTAGGGGTGGCTAATTTCCTGTAATGGGTTTCCTATACAGTTCTACCGTGACCTTTTGTTCCTTAACCCCCTTAAGTGTGACGTCTAGGTAATTTATTTTGGTCACATCATATTCAAAAGTGAATTGGAGATTCACATCTTTGGAATTTAAATAGTGGACAAAGTCCATGGCACCATCTTTGCTGCCCCTCCAGATCACAAGCAAATCATCTATGTAATGTCGATAATATGCTATATTGGACTGAAAAACATTATTTTCTCCAAAGATGTGGCACAGCTCCCACCAACCCATGTATAGGTTGGCGTATGATGGGGCGAATTTAGCCCCTATGGCCGTGCCACATCTCTGGAGATAGAATGTTTTCTCAAACATGAAGAAGTTATGAGTAAGTAAAAATTTAGTCACTCTAAGTACAAATTTTACAAATTCTTCGTCATAACTCGTCACTCTTTTGAGAAAAAAGGCAATTGCCTCTAATCCCCGATCATGTGGGATCGATGAATATAGGGCTTTGACATCAATTGTCAGCCACCGATTGCCTGCTTCCCAAGTAAATTCCTCAATTTCGTTCAGGAGTTGCTTTGTATCATGAAGATAACTTAACAGCTCCCCCACTAGCGGTTGTAATAAAGTATCCAACCATTTTGAAAGCGGTTCCAATAAGGAACCAATCCCAATGATGATTAGGGATGGGCGAATGTTTCTAAAAATTCGAAATGTAAAACGAATTTTGATACATTCGTTCATTAGAATCAAATTTCGAATGTTTATATAACATTCTAACATTCTATTTTCGAATTTTCGTTTTAGATTTTTCAATAAAATTAGAAAATATTCGTTGGAAGAATAAAATGTTTAGCTATGTATTCATTCAATTTCGAAATGTAATATTCAAATTCGAAGTAGTATTTCTAGTCTACAACTGTGTTTAATAAATGTAATATTCAAATTCGAATGCTACATTCAAATTCGAATGTCACATTCGAATTTGAAATAGTATTTCTAGTCTAATACTGTGTTTTAAATGTGATATTCAATTCGAATGTGATATTCGATTCGAATGTGATATTCGATTTGAATGTGATATTCGATTTGAATGTGACATTCAAATTCGAAGTAGTATTTCTAGTCTAATACTGTGTTTTATAAATGTAATATTCGAATTCGAATGTGACATTCGATTCGAATGTGATATTCGATTCGAATGTGACATTCGAAATAGTGTTTCTAGTCTACAATTGTGTTTTATAAATGTAATATTCGAATTCGAATGTGATATTCGAATGTAACATTCGAATTCGAATGTGACATTCGAATTCGAATGTGACATTCGAAAACTGTAAATAACATTCGAAAATCGAATTTTTAAGAATATTCGTTCTTATCAACATTCTATTATGTAAATCGAATTTCTACAATAACATTCGTTCTAACATTCGAATTCGGATATAAAAACATTCGCCCATCCCTACTGATGATGGGTCTACCTTCCACATTTTCCAAGGTCTTGTGAACCTTTGGAAGGTGGTTAAAGGTGGGTATCCTAGGGTATTTAATAAATAAGAAACTGCTTGTCTCTTGATCCAAAAAACCTGCTTCCCTACCATCATCCATTCATATACATATCTCGCAATAAATAGATATATCTGTCCAAAAATCATCACATATATAGAGAAATATTTATTTATAAATAATTAGAACATTTTCCTATACAAAACATTTTCGCAATATGAAATATTGAAATATTCACATTTTCATGTACACTTCTCAAGGAGAATACATCATGGGCTTTGCGCAACATATAAAAGTTTTTGTGTTTTTTTTTTCTATTTGTCTTCTCCATTGACTTCTATGGGGAATGATAGGAAGTGGAGGTGAGCGCCAAGTAGGCTGAGGATGGGGAAGGAAACACCTAATAGGCTGATGGAATGGTGCCCACTGTGTGGGATCTAGATAGTAGTACCTTTAATATGGGTTGTAGAGTTAATGTGCAGAGATGTTTAAAATAGCGTATATAAAATGGTTGTTAAAGTTTAAAATGTTTATTCCACACAGTTGATTAAAATGTCGGTGAACTTCTGATAAAACATATACAGTAATAAAAAATCATGGATCCATGTTACAATAACAAGACTATAAAAATACACATAAAAATAAACGTTAAACTATTAGACGCTATTTTAAACATCTCTGCACATTAACTCTACAACCCATATTAAAGGTACTACTATCTAGATCCCACACAGTGGGCACCATTCCATCAGCCTATTAGGTGTTTCCTTCCCCATCCTCAGCCTACTTGGCGCTCACCTCCACTTCCTATCGTTTTATCTTTACATTGGGTACACTAGGGTACCCGCTGAGGAGAGCTAGAGGTATCCCCTATCCCCTTTCCCCTATCTGTTTTTTTGCGCAGGATATACATCCCATCTTCTAACTTCTATGGGGAATACGTGAACGCACATGCGATTTCGCAGTTTGCATTACGCGGCTTAACACGGACACAAAATAAGTTATTTCTCAATTTGTAATAGCTGTGCAACTCCAAATGTGAAAAAGCCATAACGCATGCAGAGTTTTCGCAACTGATTTGCCGCACAACTTGTAATCTTGCCGTTAGTCACTAATGAAATATATCAGATAGCAATTAAAAATATGTCCATAAAATCCTGAATCCAGTGCTGATTCTAAACAAATGAAGTATACAATTCACTGCAAACAATCTGAACAATAACAAAATTTCCCACTGCATGTTCCGTGATCAGTCTGTACTGCTCAGCAAGATCCTGTCCACTCCGCTGTGGATAATCAGTTGCAGTCCTGGCTCTTTGTGGATCTCTATGGAAGCCTGTGTGGGTCTAACTTCACTGTGTTTCTTTGAGTATCACACAAACTTTGTTAAGCTATTGGATAATAGTCCTTCTAAAGGGGCTTGTTTATGTATGCAAAGTTAGTCCTCCCCCTCCAGGTTATCAGCCAATCATTATCAGGGGGATTATACTATTATAATTATACTCTCTTTTGGTACGTGAAATAGATTCCCTGTCAATCTGCACACTATTCACTGCACTCTGGTGTCTTTTTCTCTCCTGCAACTCTCTTTTGTTATGTGTATATGTATATAGAGCAAATGATTTTAGGTTGTTAATTTAGTCCTACATTTGTTGTACTGTTATCCAATGTCTTACTTTTAATGTTTTGTTAATTGCCATGTGATGCTCAATCCTTATCAATACTTGCTATTATTCTAAAATGTATAGCTGTCTTATGCCATAGCTTTAACCTCCTCCAAATTTTATTGTCTGTTTACTTAACATCTCACCCTGACCAGACCAGAAACTAACTTTCCAATTGGCCTTTCAAATTATCTTTGATTAGCAATCAACTAAATTTAGTGGACTCAGCTGACTGCCCTGCCTGCATATATTTCACACTAGTTTGGGATGTGCATTGCACAGGGGGTGCATTGCTACAATAGCATATGTTCATATTTCTAAAGTGAACATTTTATAAGTGAGGCATTAACAATAGAATTATACAAGAATTCAACAAGGATTGGGCAAGGGTCAAGACACAAGGCAAGTACTTTTGTAAAATTATGTTTTATGTACCTCATTGTTTTCTTATGCAATTGCTACTGTAATACTGTGCCTTCCACTGTAATTGCTACTGTAATACTGTGTCATCCACTGCTGCTCTGTCTTATGGGGGTCTCCACTTCAGCCACACTCCTAGGTCTGGTAATAGACAAGGAGGTGGTGTGGGTATTTTACTTTCATCTCGTTGCACCTTACAACAAATACATCCCATCTCTTCCCTCACATTTCCCTAATTCGAAAACCCACATGATTCGCTTATTCTCTCCTCTCTCTATATGTGTTGCAGTCATATACCAACCACCTGGCTCCTCAACTCAATTTCTAGATCACTTGGCTGCCTGGCTACCTTATTTCCTTTCCTCAGACACCCCTGCCCTCATTCTTGGTGACTTCAACATCCCTCTTGACAATCCCACTGCCTCCTCTGCAAAACAACTTCTGCAACTCACTTCCTCTTTTGGTCTGTCACTATGGACTGATTCTCCCACTCACAAAGACGGTCACTCTCTTGACCTGATCTTTAGCTATTGATGCACTCTCTCAAACTTCACAAACTCCCCCTTTCCTCTTTCTGACCACCATCTCCTTACTTGCAACATATCATCCCTCCCTACAACTCTCCCTCCTTCTACTTCTCACACCAAACTTCACAGAAGCATTATGTAATTAGATCAGCAACAGCTTGCTAATTCCCTCGAACCTCTCCTCTCATCCTTCTGCTCCTTTTCCTGCCCTGAACAATCTATCTGCCACTATAATTGCACCCTTACATCCGTCCTTGACAATCTCGCCCCTCTTACCATAGCTCGGAAATCACACACTCATCCTCAGCCCTGGCATACTCCTCTGACACAATACCTACACAGATGTTCCCATACTGCTGAGCGGCACTGGAGAAAATCTCGGAGTTCAGCTGATTTTCTTCATTACAAATTCATCTTGAACTCCTACTATTCTGCCCTTAATCTTCATAAGCAACACTACTTCTCTACTCTTATTTCTAATCTTTCTTCAAACCCCAAACGTCTGTTCTCCACTTTCAATACTCTCCTCCACCCTCCCCCACCTCCTAATACAACTTCTCTGTCAGCTCAAGACTTTTCCAGCTACTTCAATAACAAAATCAACTCCATCAGAAATTAAATCAGCTCTCAACATAATTCCATTCTCTCACCCCCTCAAATGCTCTCAATCAACCACAAACCACATAACCTTAAACTTAGCTCATTCTCCCCTGTTACTGAGGAAGAAGTTTCGTCACTTATACTGCGCTCTCACCTCACTACCTATCCCCTTGACCCTATTCCCTCACAGCTACTCCCCTCCCTCTCTGCTACCCTTACCCCTATACTAACACACATTTTCAACCTCTCCCTCAGCAACGGTATATTTCCCTCATCGCTGAAACATGCACTGGTCACACCTATCTTCAAAAAACCTTCCCTTGATCCTACCTCCCCATCCAACTACCGCCTTATTTCCCTCCTCCCTCTTGCCTCAAACCTTCTCGAAAAACTAGTATATGCACGCCTATCCCATTTCCTTACGTTAAACTTCCTTCTTGACCCACTGCAATCTGGATTTGTTACGGTTACCGATGACCTACTTACAGCAAAATCAAAAGGCTACTTCTCTCTGCTTATCCTCCTTGATCTGTCCGCAGCCTTTGACACTGTTGACCACCCTCTTTTGCTCCAAACCCTCCAATCCTTCGGCATCTGTAACACAGCCCTCTCATGGCTATCTTCCTACCTGTCAAACCATACCTTTAGTGTAGCCTTCTCTGGGGCCTCTTCTGCCCCGTCACCACTTTCTGTCGGGGTACCGCAAGGCACTGTCCTTGGTCCCCATCTCTTCTCAATCTACATGTCATCACTAGGTTCCCTAATAAAGTCCCACGGTTTCCAATATCATTTGTATGCCGACGACACCCAAATCTACTTCTCTGCATCAGACCTATCTTCTTCCTTGCTAACCCGTGTCACTAACTGTCTTTCTCACATCTCTTCCTGGATGTCCTCTCACTACCTCAAGCTAAATCTCTCCAAAACTGAGCTCCTCATTTTCCCCCCTTCTTCCAAAATCTCCACCCCCAATCTCTCTATAACTGTCGACAACTTCATCATTACCCCTACCCCGCATGTTATATAATAGAGATAGGGATAATGGTAATATAAGTTATATTGATAATTCCCCGTCAAATATTAGCTAACCACAATTTGAACAATAGAAATATAGTCAGCCAAATTGGGGACAATAATACTAATATATGATATAATGAGGTATAAACTAATAAGACCAGGAGAGGGTGCTCACTGTTCAGATAAATATAGAAAAAATAAGGGACAAGGGAACAGAAAGTAGAGCACTCGCAAGAGGAGGACTAGTATAGGTGGCTATTCAGTGGGTATATGATATTAAAACTTAACATTTATTATTCAAAGATGATAAAAAACTACTATATAAGTAGTAATTAATACTTAGATTAAAACACAAACAAATAATGGATGGCTGTATATCCACAGTGGCCCCAGAATGTATACCATTAAAACTCAAAATAGAGTAGGAGGGATTTTAGGCAGAGACACACCAAAACACGGTTCACGGATTGCACAATATCTATCTAAAAAAGAGGAATGACCTCAAACGTAATTATACTATCTAGTGCAATACTGGACCGGTGTGAGTCTGTCCAAAATAATCCCTATAACAAAATTAGTATAGTGACAGTGAGGGGAAGTGTAGGTAGCATAGGTTCACACAATCAATATAACCAGCATAGTACACAGACCTAATTGTTAAAGAAGGTATGGGCAAAAGTAAAGTGTTCACAATATAGCGATAACACAGGATAAACCATAAATAAGTTAAATGTAAGGTAATATAATTCCTATAAATTAACCTGTTATAGTAAACACATTGACTAGTAGAGTGTGACCTGCATAATTACACTTAGTGGTTGATACAGCCGTAGGAAGAGCGCCTGATGCGCATTTCACCTGGCTTGGCTTTCTCAAAGGCCCTACCCCGCATGCCCGATGTCTTGGGGTCACATTTGACTCAGATCTTTCTTTCACTCCTCACATTCAGTCCTTGGCTAAAGCCAGCCGCTTCCACCTTAAAAACATCTCTAAAATTAGACACTTCCTTACACAAGACACAAGTAAGATTTTAATCCACTCTCTCATTCTTTCCCGCCTTGATTACTGCAACTCGGTCCTCTCTGGTCTCCCCACCTGCCGCCTTGCTCCTTTACAATCCATAATGAATGCCTCTGCCAGACTCATCTTCCTTACACGGCGCTCTTCATCTGCTGCACCTCTCTGCCAATCCCTTCACTGGCTTCCTCTTGCCTCTAGGATCAAACACAAAATTCTCACTCTGACATACAAAGCCCTCAACTGCACTGCTCCCCCCCTATATCTCAGACCTTGTCTCCAGATACTCTCCCTCCCGTCCCCTTCGCTCTGCTCATGACCTCCTTCTCTCCTCCTATCGTGTTACCTCATCACACTCCCGTTTACAGGACTTCTCCAGACTGGCTCCCATCTTATGGAACTCTCTGCCTCGCTCCACAAGACTCTCCCCTAGTTTTGAAAGCTTCAAGCGCTCTCTAAAGACTCTACTGTTCAGGGATGCATACAACCTACACTAATTCTCCACACTAACTCTCCTCCATTGCTAGCCCCTGAACCCCCTTCGTATGTAAGCCTAAGAGTCCAGATGTTTGTAGATCACCTTCTTAAGAGCTAACTACAACAGTGCAACTCTTGGCAGGGCCCTCTACCCATTTGATCCCTATAATTGTTTTGTTGTACTCCGCATTTGTTTATAGCGCTGCAGAATCTGTTGGCGCTCTACAAATAACCGATAATAATAATAATAATACTATGAACACAGCTCTTTATTATATTGTAGTAACACTGTAGTAATTTTAAAAGGTAAATCTAATTCAGGTTCTTTTTAGAATAAAAAATTCAAACTGAGGAACCCTGCCCGAAAAGACTTACCCTATCCATTAAAATTAAGGATATAACACATATGCTTGAAATAAACAAAACCTTGTAGTTTTCTCCTGTCAAGTGCTGCCTGGGTCCTGTGGTTCTGCCTGGTCTTATTGTAGAGCTAGCCCTGGTATCATATAAACATATTAATAATAAATATGTTACAAACTCAGTTAAAACCATATGGAAAAACATTGTTAAACATTTCAGAAAGTGCACATGATGGAAAAATGCAACACTCCTTTGAGTTATTGGCTCTTCTACTGTTAGACCATCCAAATAAACTCATAATATTTACAGTTTAATAAAAAGAAAAAAGAAATATTTAAAGGGATATCAAAATTAAACTTTCATTTTACAGATCTAGTACACAATTTTGAACAACTTTCCAATTTACTTGTATTAACTAATTTTCTTTGTTCTCTTGGCATCTGCTGAAGAAAAGCATACTTAGACAAGCTCAGAAGCAGCAATCCACTACTGGGAGATAGCTGCTGATTATCATCTGAATGTAACAGTATAAGCCTTTAGTCATAGACTCACCAGTAGTGTTCAGTTAGTTCCCTGTAGTGCATTGCTGCTCCTTAAACACTCTGAAAGAGAGTGATGCTATCTGTGATGGTACAAACAAAAAGCTCTATTTTATATAAATAATGTAAGATAGAAGTCATTGTTAATTGAAGCTAGTTATGGGCTATAACCAGTTTAGTAGTCAACAAGAGTCAAATACAAATGTAATAGTTGTGCTTCAGAATACCCTCTAGGTTATAATGAAATGCCCATTTTAGAGGCTTTGCAACCTGAAAGGGACAGTCAACACCCAGGAAAACGTTATCCCATACCTTAGATCCCCCCCCCAAAAAATGCGCCTGCACCGCATCCCATCTTCAATACCACTAACGTTATGTGTCTAATCTTCGAAAGAACATACAGTTTTCAGCGGTAGATATGGCCGCCAAACTCCCCCCACCGTTACGTAGGAGGCTTCTTCTTAAAGTCATCCGCCAATCAGAATCAAATCCTCTGCTAGATTCTTTACACGTGTTCACGGAGATACTTTCTATTTCTAATAGCGAGCGGACTAAAATTATAATGCGCATGCGCATTAGCAATAGAACAGCGTCCCTGTGAACAAGGATTGATGTAAAAAAGAAGGGGACGGAGGAGGAGGGGGAGGAGGTTGGCGGCCATATCTACCGCTGAAAACTGTATGGGCTTTCGATGATTAGACCTATAACGTTAGTGGTATTGAAGATGAGATGTGGTGCAGGCTCATCTTTTTTTGTGGATCAAAGGTATGGGATACAGTTTTCCTGGGTGTTGACTGTCCCTTTAAAGGTAAAAAAAGTACAGAAATGGAAGACCTAATTGCAAAATGTACTAATTCTGGGACATTGCCACCAGTTATAGAAATAATTACCCACTTCTCCATAATTTCTGCAAAACAAGAATGAGTTAGTTTCTAAGATCTTAAACAATTTTTAGTGGGTACCAGCTTAATAGTTTGTCCACCATAAACAATTTCTCAAAACAAATATCCTTACAAACTGAAATTATTCTGGGCTCTAAAGTTCCACTAGATCCGCTAATTTGGTTACTAAACAAACCTCCTAAGAAATGGTCATCTATATATTTAGCTATATTTCAACTTGATCGCCAATGTTTAGAAACAAGATCAGACTCCCTCTGTATCCCAGTGGATTGACAAAATGTACCATATAATCCGGCTAGAAGAATACCATTATATGAAAATAAAACAACAACATTTTTTCACAGAATTGTCCTTTATTTCCGAAGAATATTTACATAATAAATATAAATAATAGGCCTTAAGTATGAGGTCTAACTTTAAATACAGGTAGCCCTCAGTTTACGCCGGGGTTAGGTTCCAGAAGGAATGGTTGTAAATCGAAACCGTTGTAAATTGAAACTCAGTTTATAATGTAAGTCAATGGGAAGTGAGGGAGAGAGGTTCCAGGCCCCTCTCAAAATTGTCATAAGTAACACCTAATACATTATTTTTAAAGCTTTGAAATTAAGACTTTAAATGTTAAACAGCATTATAAACCTAATAAAATAATCACACAACACAGAATATATAATTAAACTACGTTAAATGAACAAAAACATTTGCTAAACAGCATTATAAACCTAATAAAATAATCACACAACACAGACTTCACTTGCATTTTTCTGCAAACAGTTCTTTCTATGCATTCCAATCTGGACTGGTTTATAGACATGAAGATCTTGTTCCTTTGAAATCTGCTCGATAGCTCAGCACTGGTGAAACTGATTAATTTCAGCTTGCTTGGCTTTGCTGCAACATAAGCGGACAGCTCCACCTACTGGCTATTTTAATAAATGCACTGCTTCTCAATGCTTTTCAATAGCAGTCACATGACTGGAAAAAAGGTTGTTATTCTGAAACGGTGTAAATTGAACCGTTGTAAAACGAGGGCCACCTGTATATTATACAGTTTACATGTAATTATACTGAACAGTTTTTAAGGTGAAGGCTAATGACATAGGTGCTGAGCGACTGATGGCTATTGTATCTTCACTCTTATCTACTTACTTCTCTTTTCTTTATTCCTTTTCTATATCCTATAAAAATAAATAAAAAGGAGGTAGTAACATCCACATTAGCGTTATTATTCAACTGCACTTTAATCTTATATCTTGTATTCTGTATACTGGTTATAAATGTAATGCAAACTTTTTATTATGTCACCTAAATAAAAAGAATTACATTTAAAAAAAAAAAAAAAAAGTCCACCAATTAGAAGGGTTTGTAAAAAAGGACATTGAACTGTAAATGTTTCTCCCCTTTCATGCACTACCAATTATCCATTTTACCTGCTGGGGTATAGTAAATTGCCTGCAATTGCAAGCAGCTTCTTTATCTTTATTTTGTAATTTGAAATCGCAGATGTTTTTGTTGAAGCATCACCTATACTGAAAATATGAATACCGCTGTATTCTCAGCAGAAAAGCTATGTTAACATGATAGCCACATAAATTAAAGGGAAAGGAAAGTCAAATTTAAACTTGCATGATTCCGATAGAGCATGTAATCTTATGACACTTTTAAATTCACTTCTATTTTCAAATGTGCTTTGTTCTCTTGGTATCCCTTGTTGAAAAAAAAATATCCTACACTGCTGCTAGATGGTTCCTGCACACATTTGTCTTTTCTGATTGGCTGACTAGATGTGTTCATCTAGCTGCCAGTAGTGCAATGCTATTCCTTTAGCAAAGGATAACAAGAGAATGAAACAAATTTGATAATGGAAGTAAATTGAAAAGTTGTATAAAATTGTATTTTCTATCCAAATCATGAAAGAAAATGTTGGGGTTTCCTGTCCCTTTTACCCTCCTAGTGTGGGGCCTTTGGGATAGAGAGAAATTTGTGTATCTGAAGTAGCTAATTTTGCTGATATAACACACCAGCCTTAATTGGCATTTAAAAACCTAACTATTAAGCTTTGTGTACAGAAGTAGATTACATGGGCAGGTCTGCTCTTTCTGCATGGTCAGCCCATTTAAATAAGCATATTCTTGAAAACAGTATGTGATAGCTTTAATGAACAAAAACAGCTATTTTCAGATACAAAAACAAACATGAAGAGACAATTTGCCATACATTTAATAATCTGCAGTAAGTATAAAAAATCAAATGGAGCATATTAATGGGAAGCAAATTTTACAGCACAGTATCCATTTAATGCTGGATCTCTTATTTTACTTAGAGATTACAAGTTACAGGAAAAAGAAGCAAGGGCAATGTATTTATACATTCCAGATAGTACAAGGTCTAAAGGATGCTTTATAACCCAAAGCAATTCAAACTGAAGCAGCTTTGCAAGTTCATATTTCTTGTGTATATGAAATAAAGTTCCAAACCTGGTCCCAAAACATGAATCTTCTATTGCATAGATACCTGCTCACTTTCACAAGTCTAGATGTGAGTTGCACAGCCCTTCAAATACTTGTTTTATTGAATGAATAGAGGAAAGATGTGGGGCAACATTTGTTGCTGTTTCTAATGTTATCCCAATAAAGATGTCTCTAAGGGCCCAATTCTAAAAAAATTGCCGGGCCTACAGGGGCTTTCCAGTCCAACACTCGCAGGAACAGCCCTCATGGAATTCTATAAAAAAAGGGTCCCTGCGAGTGGCGAGATGTGTAAAAGTTTGCAATGGAGAACGCAAGGAAAACACGGCATATGTTTATAAACTTTGATATTACACCTAATACAAATCAAATTACGCTGTTTTCAGGGCACTGTACATTGAAATCTCTGTTATTTTCGTATGCGTAGGTTTTCCTTTCAGAGCTTTGAGCATTGTGATAAAAGCTCACCACCTTTTAATTTGTATGTCAAATGTTTTTTACAGAATAAACTGGGATTTGACAGAAAATTTCACATACGCCCAAGGAATGCCCATGGTCAGCCCATTGTATGAAACAATTTTCTTATGATTTTTGATGCACCTTTACAGTAAAAAAATTTCCTGTGTACATTTGTGTGAATGGTTGAATTATTAGTTTTGTATTATTTTCAAATTATGGTTTATGTTGTACACTTTTGTAATGTATGCATCTCCTTCCCATATAAAAATACAGTATACGCCCCTTAGTGAGACACCCTGTTTTCAGTGTAAAAAATGACTTTATAGAATTCCACTAGGGAAATAGAAGTACTGGTGAGCACGCTTATAAAATCGCACCAGCCCAGAGAGCTTTATAAAATAAGGCCCTAAGAATTTTATTGTTGAGTTTCATTGAAGCTCTAAGAAAATTATCTAAATTGTAAGAGCATTATCATATTGCACTATTTTTTTGCATAGAACTATATGTAAAGTTAGCTCTCCAGTCCAGTGGCATTGCACTTCTGCTCTTCAGTCCTCTGCGGGTACCTTGTGTAGTGCACATTGTCTCTCAAAATCCGCAAGGTGCCCATCAATCTCTCCTTCTGTTTCAATTAAGTTTTTAAAAGCTGCAAAATGTACTTTTCTCTTTTCAACTGGGGTTGCTGTGACTTGGGCTGCTGCAGCGCCACTTTGGCGAAGTAGGTTGGCCTCCACGGCTGCTATGACCTGGTCGATAATTTCGGCAGACGGGTTGTGGCTATAATGTGCCAGTCTTATTTTAACCGCCCGGTCAAAGCTTGCTTCTTCTGGGGTTCTGTCTGATATGCTGGGCTCATTGGTTCCTTTGGGCCCTGGTACTCCGTCCATCTCGGTCAGTATTGTAATAATCTCCCTCTTCCTGAGGTTACTGGGCTGTCGGCCCCGTTATTCTAGCAGGTCTTTAAGGGTGGCTCTTTTCAGCCTTTCATACGGTATTCCATTAGGTCCGGATGTGTAGTTGCTCTTCTGGGCGATGAGGACCATCCCGTCGCTTGCCACCAATTTTTATGGTATAACCCTGTTATCGAGGGTTAATACCAGATGAAAGATGTCCTGAATACGGGATCAGCAACACACAAATCCAGTTAATTTCCCCACAAACACGAGACCAAGCTCCGTCTTGATGGTAAAACAGAATCTACTTTATTGAGGGCTATATGCCCGGTATTTATGCAGGTCTCCCACCTGGTTGACACTCTCCTTCAACTCTCAGAGCTCTGTGTTTTCTTTAAAATCAGGTCCTTTTGCTCAGATACTTGTTTATAGTCCTTCTCCTGCTTACTTCTGGTTTTAAAACAACTCCAATTGTCTTAGACAAAACAGTTACTCAAAACTGAAGTTAACCCCTCCAACAACAGTTACTCAAAACTGAAGTTAACCCCTCCAGTACTGTTGGATTTGTACCCTGTACCTATAATGGGCACAGGGTGACTTAACATAATGCCCGAATCCATAATCCATAGGGTGGTTGACAGAGGGGTCTGTCACATGGCCCCCTCCTGGTGGGACACTCCGGCAGACCCAGCTTGACCCTTTGACGGGTCAACTTGGGGATGACCGGACTAGGAGGTGGTAGGAATGTCAGTTTGCCGGGGCAATCCATCTGCATTCCCGTTATGAGAGAGAATTCCTGTCCGTATAAATAAGGGTTCAACTTCTTCAGTGCCCAGACCAGGGCTAAACATTCCTTCAAGTTTTTGTTTTCAGAGACGCTTATTTCCAGTTGGAGACAAATCTCATCAGCTTCTTTACAAGTTTTTTGTACCTGCTCTTTATAGGTATCCACAAGCCCTTCATACTGACGTAGGGTGCCCTTGAGTTGCTGCACCTCACTATGAGCCAGCGTCAGCTTCTCCTCCAGTGTCGCTAAGTTTGTCTTTAATGTTTCATGTTCCACTCTGAAGCTGGTGTTTTCTGCGGTCTGTCGCATTGTAACGGGACTTCTACGTATCAATAGCGGACAGAGATTTACTGAGCTCAGCGTCCTGGGGCTCAGCAGCAGGTGGGTCAGTCTCTGCGGCACGGATCTGGGCACAGGTAGTCACAGGATTAACATCGGCGGGACCCATGGGAGCGTAGGCAGAAACAAGGGGGGCCAAGTCATTTCCAAGGAGAACATCAGCTGGTAAGTCCTTCATGACCCCCACATTCACATGTCTAGAGCCCACTCCCCAATCCAAATGTACCCGGGCAACAGGTAGGCGGAACACAGTGCCCCCTGCTACCCTCACAGCCACAGTGTCTCTGGTGTGCTGGTTCTCAGACACCTAGTTCTTTTGGAGCAAGGTCATGGTAGCACCAGTAACCCGTAGACCACTGACCTCCTTCCCATTCACTTTAACCAGTTGCCGGTGTTGTTGCCGGTTATCCCGGTGGGCAGCTTGCACGGGGTCTGCTTCATGTAGGATGCCCCAGCATTCTTCCTCCTCTACGCAGTGGGCAGCAGGCTGAGGGTTACGTGGGTTTCCGCCGTCGGGTCTTCTCCAGGACTGTGCTTGGTTCGCTGTGTTTAGGGGACACTCTGGTCTTTTGTGCCCTAGTTGCTTACATCCAAAGCACCGAATAGGCTGTGAGTAATCCCTTGAGTTGAACCGGGCTGTCTGAGGATAGTTCGTGGCTGAAGGCGGTGTGGTAGAGCGGTGCACCGGGGGTTGGTAACTGGTAGCTGCTGGGGTGACTGTGGGTCTGTACTCCACTCTGGCAGGGATCTTAGTGGTAGCAGTGTCCAGTTTGCGGGCATCCGTATACTCATCTGCCAGGCGAGCAGCTTCATGCAGGGTGGAGGGTTTACGGTCCCGAACCCACTCTCTAACTCCTTCGAATAACTTGTCGAAGCAATGTTTCCAACAGGAATAGCTGTAGCACCTCTTCCCCAGATACAGCTTGGCACCCCGCTACCCAGTGAGCTGCTGTGCGGTGCACCTTATATGCCCACTCGACGTAGGAATCTCCAGCTAGTTTAACAGTGTCTCTGAACCGTCTCCTGTATGTCTCCGGTGTAATCGCATACCTGGAGAGCAGAGCCTCTTTTACAGCATTATAATCCCTGACTTCCTCATCTGGAATGGCCCGAAAAGCCTCGCTGGCCCGGCCGGATAATTTTCCGGATAATATTGTGACCCGGTCTTCTGCGGGTACCTTGTGTAGTGCACATTGTCTCTCAAAATCCGCAAGGTACCCATCAATCTCTCCTTCTGTTTCAATGAAGTTTTTAAAAGCTGCAAAATGTACTTTTCTCTTTTCCACTGGGGTTGCTGTGACTTGGGCTGCTGCAGCGCCGCTTTGGCGAAGTAGGTTGGCCTCCACGGCTGCTATGACCCAATCGATAATTTCGGCAGACGGGTTGGGGCCATAATGTGCCAGTCTTATTTTAACCGCCAGGTCAAAGCTTGCTTCTTCGGGGGTTCTGTCTGATATGCTGGGCTCATTGGTTCCTTCGGGCTCTGGTACTCAGTCCATCTCGGTCAGTATTGTAATAATCTCCCTCTTCCTGAGGTTACTGGGCTGTCGGCCCTGTTGTTCTAGCAGGTCTTTAAGGGTGGCTCTTTTCAGCCTTTCATACGGTATTCCATTAGGTGACTTAACATAATGCCCAAATCCATAATCCGTAGGGAGGTTGACAGAGGGGTCTGTCACATGGCCCCCTCCTGGTGGGACACTCCGGCAGACCCAGCTTGACCCTTTGACGGGTCAACATGGGGATGACCGGACTAGGAGGTGGTAGGAATGTCAGTTTGCCGGGACAATCCATCTGCATTCCCGTTATGAGAGAGAATTCCTGTCTGTATAAATAAGGGTTCAACTTCTTCAGTGCCCAGACCAGGGCTAAACATTCCTTCAAGTTGAGGTTGACAGAGGGGTCTGTCACACTCTTCTTTTACGCAGAGATTACAAGTTACAGGGAAAAGAAGCAAGGGCAATGTATTTATACATTCCAGATAGTACAAGGTCTAAAGGAAGCTTTATAACCCAAAGCAATTCAAACTGAAGAAGCTTTGCAAGTTCATATTTCTTGTGTATATGAAATAAAGTTCCAAACCTGGTCCCAAAACATGAATCTTCTATTGCATAGATACCTGCTCACTTTCACAAGTCTAGATGTGAGTTGCACAGCCCTTCAAATACTTGTTTTATTGAATGAATAGAGGAAAGATGTGGGGCAACATGTGTTGCTGTTCCTATTGTTATCCCAATAAAGAAGTCTCTAAGGGCCCAATTCTAAAAAAATTGCCGGGCCTACAGAGGCTTTCCAGTCCAACACTCGCAGGAACAGCCCTCATGGAATTCTATAAAAAAAAGGGTCCCTGCGAGTGGCGAGATGTGTAAAAGTTTGCAATGGAGAACGCAAGGAAAACACGGCATATGTTTATAAACTTTGATATTACACCTAATACAAATCAAATTACGCTGTTTTCAGGGCACTGTACATTGAAATCTCTGTTATTTTCGTATGCGTAGGTTTTCCTTTCAAAGCTTTGAGCATTGTGATAAAAGCTCACCACCTTTTAATTTGTTAAAAAAAAAGTGAGATTTGTAGGTCAAATTTTTTTACAGAATAAGCTGGGATTTGACAGAAAATGTCACATACGCCCAAGGTCAGTCCATTGTATGAAACAATTTTGTTATGATTTTTGATGCACCTTTACAATACACTTTTTTCCTGTGTACATTTGTGTGAATTGTTGAATTATTAGTTTTGTATGATTTTCAAATTATGATTTATGTTGTACACTTTTGTAATGTATGCATCTCCTTCCCATATAAAAATACAGTATACGCCCCTTAGTGAGACACCCTGTTTTCAGTGTAAAAAATGGCTTTATAGAATTCCACTAGGGAAATAGAAGTACTGGTGAGCACGCTTATAAAATCGCACCAGCCCAGAGAGCTTTATAAAATCAGGCCCTAAGAATTTTATTGTTGAGTTTCATTGAAGCTCTAAGAAAATTATCTAAATTGTAAGAGCATTATCATATTGCACTATTTTTTTGCATAGAACTATATGTAAAGTTAGCTCTCCAGTCCAGTGGCATTGCACTTCTGCTCTTGAGCTGAATGTGGCCGGTGAGGGCAGCCACCAATCACAGGCCAAGTTCAACTCTAGACTGGATGCATTATTGTTTCAGAGTTTAATGTTGAACCCCTTTGTGGAGTTAACCCTTTGAGTGCTAATGACGGCTCAGAGCCGTCATGAGCACTCTCCCACCTTGAGGGAGATCTGGGGGCTCCTACCCTGGCGATCGTGCCTGTAGAGTTACAGGCATCGCCGGGGCTTCACGTGATGTGCGGTGACGTCACGTGCAATAACGTGATGATGTCACCGCGCAACTTTATTTATACTTAATAATGTTAAGTATAGGAGGAGGGGGTATGCTGCTTAGAAGCCTGTATCTCAGGCATCTAAGCAGATACAGACCCCCAAGACCCACTGTTGGAAAGGGAATCGCCTAACCTTTCCAACAGTGTAAGTATCGGGGGTCTGTAAAAAAAAAAAAGTTAAAAAATGTTTTTTCAAAAATTTAAAAAAATAAAAACAACCTTAGAAAATATTAGCACCCAGGTGGGAAAGTGCTTAGCACTCAAAGGGTTAAACACATAGTTATAGGCAAGCAATAGTATAATAAGAAAATGCTCTAATGCATTAGATCATATTCTAGATCCACTTTTATGTCCCTTTAAAAATCTCAAGACCCACTTACTAATACCAGCTCCCAGCAAGAATAACCTAGTCTGTCCTTCTTACCAAGGAAGGCCTAGAATTAATAGGGCCCTGAGACAAAATTTCAGAATCTCTTAGAAAGTTATTTTATCTAGTTCACCCTTATTTATTTATTATTAGCCAAACAACACTGCAGTATGTGGAACATGACAGTTATCTAACTCTTGTTTTATCCTGATAGGCTAACTCAGTGGGGCCCATTTATCAAGCTACGAATAGAGCTTGTGGGCCCGTGTTTCTGGTGAGTCTTCAGACTCGCCAGAAACAGCAGTTATGAAGCAGCGGTCTAAAGACTGTTGCTCCATAACCCTGTCCGCCTGCTCTGAGCAGGCGGACAGCAATCGCCACAATTCAACCCGATCGAGTACGATCAGGTTGATTGACACCTCCCTGCTGGCAGCCGATTGGCTGCGAGTCTGCAGGGGGCGGCGTTGCACCAGCAGCTCTTGTGAGTTGCTGGTACAATGCTGAATATGGAGAGCGCATTGCTCTCCGCATTCAGCGATGTCTGTCGGATCTTATCCGCACTGTCGGATCAGGTCCGACAGACATTTGATAAATGGGCCCCAGTGACTTTGTTCTACAATCCACTGTAGCCGCTACATATTACATTTGTCTGCAATAGACTATTAGAGCCTTGGCAGCGATGGGATGCAAACAGCATAGTGTGGTAGCTCGCTGCTAATGCCTCAGTGCCAGATACTCATTGGTAGCTGCTTTCACTCATAATTTAATCTATTTGTTAAGACTTTTAAAGAGCTTCACTAATGGCATTGTTGTCTATGCTATAGAACTTTGCTCTTTGAAAGTCTTGACAAAGGTTTATTTAGAGGTCGATTTATCAAGCTGCGGCAGACAGGGGCGCATATATACGCGCTCCTGTCCTCCGCAGCTCACCTCTGATGGACTGAATTCCCCTGGCGGAATTCAAAATTGCACATGAGCGCTATTTTGCGCTTGTGTGCAATCCTGCCCCCTGCCAATCACGCGACCGGGGAGATTAAAATGTAACCACCTTAGAGGTAGCGAAAGGGTAGGGAAGCAGCAGGCTGATGACCACTGCTTGTTAAATACGGCATGTTGAAGAGGTTGATAAAGCGACCTCTTAGAAGCTGAAACATCAACACTGTATAAAATGGATTTATAATAAAAAATAATTTGGTTAAGTTCTATGATTGCCCTCCAATTAACTGATATATATATATATATATATATTTATATTATTATTTATATAATAAGAACATAGGAACGTAAAGTATTCCTAATGCACCTTGGGATTTAGCGCAGTTGATCTAGCACAATGTTGGGTTAGCACTCAAGTGATAAAAGGCTTTTGTAGTGCATCCCATTAAAGTCTATGGGGAGAGGTTGCAATATCCGAAGTCCTGAAGTTGACGCGCCTGAATCTTTTCCTCACACGCTAACTTTTTACTTCCAACTTGTAATACCAGCATTAACCCGGCAGTTAGCGCTCTAGCAAAAAAAAAAAGCAAGCCACTTGTAATCTGGGCCATTGTGTGCATACATTTTACATATACTAAGCTGTGGGCATCAAGTATTCTATAATATTATTTTGTTTTATTTGTTATTTCTACTTAGCCTAGCTCTTTAATTGTTTAAAAAGCACTTCAGTAAATGTGTGTTCCTCAGTTTTTAAATGTATTACACTAAATCAGGGTTTGACAAATTTATATTTGAATTAGGGGGGCCATACAGATAATAGGGGAGATAGCCGCATGTTTATTTTTGTAGCCAGATTAGTTTTTTACAGTTATATGTAGTATAATCTAAAAAATAAGGAGCCACTGGTAAATTTTAAGAGCTGTGAGCTGATATTTTAAAATTGTACTAAACCTTCAGAGGCAGTCTAATAATTATTGTTCAAACTACGGGTCTGACCTCTGACTTTATTTTGACATTTACATACACCCCCAACAGTGCAGGGTTGCAGACTGGGACATTTTTCTGAGGATCAGTTTATTAGAGGAGTTGTAAGCACTGGTTCTAACAAACAGCACTATCCCCAGTCTATTGCAGATGGCTTGCATCCATATTCAAGAAACTCAGCACCCATACTGGATAAGCAAAATACAGTTTGTAATCTTATAAAAATTGAATATACTGCACATGCATGGAGTACTTTTAACTTCAAGACTCCCATGTCAGGAACAAGATGTTGCCACCTTAAATGACATAGCAAGGTGGCTAAAAGATGGTGGATCTTGTGCAGAAGAATGTAATAATAACATTCAGAGTGCTATTTATATTTTTGTAGGCAAGTTTAACTTTCCCTGGCACTTTTAGGTATATTATATGCAAATATTGGTAAATCTTACAAAAAGACAGGGATCATGGCATTAAAATTGATTGCATATGATTTATTTTTAAATGAAATAGATTAGATTGAGGGGTATTTAATTTAGATTTTAATTGGTACTGTACAATATTCTAAGCCAGTGTGGTTTTAAACAGAGATAGGTTTTATCCCAGCCAGACTTAAAGGGACAATGTAGTCAAGCAAGCCAAGGGGCTGAAAATTTTTAATTGTACTCAGAGCTGTGACAGGAGCGATATTTTATATTGGATGGACTCCCTCTCCCACGCCCACTGGGAGGTATATTTCTACTGCTGCCTCCTGTTTGCATCCATTACTACTGAATTTTGCAGTGCTACACAAATAAATGATGACATACAACATACTAGGTAAATTAACTACCTACAAAAAATGTGATACATTCCAGCAGGTAATTGACTACAGATAAGTGTCAGATTTCCATATTTGTGTTAAAGCTTTTATTAGCAGCTAAACGCATAGCAGGGGGATATCAGTTAAAAAAACAACAACACACATACAAATTATGTAATGAAAAAGAGATGGGTCTATGATCAATATTTGGATATAAATTAAAAGTGGAAAAAGTAAATGCTCTAGTGTGTTAAGAGCAGAGCCAGTGTTCTATCAGAAGAGCAAACTTATTATTATTATCGGTTATTTGTATAGCGCCAACAGATTCCGTAGCGCTATAAACATAGGCGATATACAAGGTAGCAATTATAGGGATCAGACTAGCGAACTTATCAAACTAGCGAAAGGAAGTGAAGTTCCGTCAGCTGTCTGATAAGAAATACGCACCGTGCATGCGCTCCACTTCCTTGTAGCATTCCAATGGCAGTACCTCACCACTCATCAGTTTCTTGGACGGTGGCACCCGCGCGCAGTAACAACTAACTACTTTACAGTTTAACAGTGATATATTGATTACAGTGTCCAATAGAGATTACTATCTGCAGAATGTATTGCCACATCTTAAAGTGGCTTAAAACCATTTTTGTATGTGCAGTCACCCTAATGTTGCTTTGGGGAACTAAAACTATGAAGATCTTTCCATATGGAAGTTATCAGACACTAATTTTTCTTATTAAGATCTTATGTTGGTGATTTAAGCAGTGTGTGGCTAGTTCTCACATCCTCAGGTTCTTCAGTTGATCAGGCTAATTTCTACTCTCCTCCTTTCAATCACACATGCATATGTCTACCCAAGACAAACAGAATTACGCTAGAGTCTATTCTGGAGTCATTTGTCCTCCAGAAAACTACGTACTAGAATGCTTGAACATCTGAGCAATGTAAGAAATGCAGCAAGAGATCTATCAAACCACAAGAACATCACCAGTGTGGCGTCTCATTTCTTAACTTATCACAAAGGGCAAACCTCAGCATTTCAATGCTATGGTTTGGAAAAAATATCTTTAGGAATTAGGGGAGGAAATTTAGAAGAAACCTTATTAAAAAGAGAAAGCCGCTGGATATACCTTATGAACTCGGTTTTTCCAGCAGGCCTAAATGAGAATAATAATTTCTTCACATTTCTCTAAAACTTCTATAGAAATAAGTCCAAAATACACACTTCTGTTCCTATAATTTCTCATATGAAATAATTGGAAAATTCGAACTGGTGGCCATACCTTGGCAAATCTACACTATGCTTTAATATCAATAATTAATAATGATTTAATAGCATTCTACAGAGTTAAACCTGTAATTACCAGAAATTGTTCTGTAAATACATGATTTTCATAATCACACTTACACTATAAAATCACTTTGGACCCTTAAGTAGATAAGAATCTACTTATCTAGGGGACTCACATTATATTACCACGTCTAAGGGATATTATTGTCTAGGTGTGGCACTTATATTAATACAAAATTAAACATCAGTGACACTTATTAATATCACTCTTTTCACTATATCACTTATTTATATTATTCTCAAATTATATTCATTTGGGTCTTACCAATTTTATTTTATTTTATTTTATTTTAACTCAAATATTTTGCCACATTTAAGGCACAATTTATTTTAATAAAAAAGCACGTTCTTTTTATTCATCAAATCATAAATCATGAAATTATTGACATAAAACGAATACAATATATTACAATCATACTCACTAATGATATTAGCTATTAATATCAGAATTTGTAATGTGTAAATGCCATACTAACATATGGCCAATTCTTAAGCCACATTCAGTATTTATTACTGATCTTACAAAATTTACAATTACATTCTTTAGGTCATAAGAAGTCAAAACTCAGTTGAACAATATAAACTTAAAAGGTTAATAAGAAAATGGAGATATCATTGAATCTAAGTTAACTATGATGACATATGAAATATTAAAGTGGAAGATTAACCATGAATCAACTACTAACATATGATTGAAGGTAATATACAATATACATAATATATACTATGATAAATTAAGAACTTTATAATAACTGCCCCACATGTATTTTAAGGTGGTTATGAATTAATTTATCTTCCAATCTAAAATTCAATTTAAACATATAGCATTGTAATTCAACTATAGAAAACACACAGTTTTCAAGTATGGCGACATGATAGATTCTCACTATAGCATAACAAGCAAGTTCTACAAGATACATTGAGACTAATTAGTCTCTGCATATATAGTAATAGTAAGTATCATAATCATACCATACAACCATCTCTTGCTATACCTTATAATTAGTTCAACTTCTCAGGTATATCCAAACAAGACAATTTCCATATATACAATAGGAAACACACTGTTTCATAGTATCACTACATTATTCTTAAGATTCAAGATCTGATTCGCCATTAAGTCAAAGCCGGTGTGTCCGGCGAAACATGTCAGAAGTAGGGGGAGTTGGGACCCCTTCATTTTTAAGATCTAGTAGAATTTAAAGGTTGTTAATAATATGATATCTGAGCTGACGATGAACGTATACTCAGATTAGTCAGATAGAGATTTTCATTTGGGAGCGTGACTCTTGTAGTAACAGACTTAGACCAGAGGTCTTGTATGGTCTGGCTTCCTATTCTTAATTACTATTATAACTCCGGAGCTATTTATATAACTAATCCGAATTTATAATATTATTTAATTGGAATATTCTTTCTAAATGAGAGAAAGGGGACTATATGGAGTATCTACTGTTATTTAATACTAAGTGAGATTACAAGGTACCAAATATTCATATACACAGTTGTTAATTCGCAGCAGATTACAGAACGTTTTGCATTTGAATATTTATGCTATGGCAAGACTCGCTTGCATATTAGTGCAGGCAGCCATCAAACACTAATTTATGCTATAATCTTTCTGCATAAACAAATGCAAATGAGATTGCTGGGTACCGATTAGTCATACGCACAGCCAACAATTATCAGTAAAATATAGTAAGCGACTATTTGAATACTCATGCTGTGGCAAGATTTGTTTTGAAACAAAAGCAGGTAGCTACCTAATAGTAATGCATGCTGTAATTGTTATTTTATGATCGATAACGCTGAAATACAAATACAAATTTACCTGATTTTACACTGCTATGTTATTATAGAAAAAATTCAAGGTAATTTATTACAGAAACAATCCCAGGTGAGATATAATGAGCTCATCAATAGAATTACAGCGCAGAATCTAACAATATAGCAACTACCTAAATACAGCTACTGCTGCAACATATATGTAATTTCTTATAACCACACTCTTACTGTAAAATTACTAGGCTCAATATGAGACGGTATTCATCTTAGTAATGCAGTAACAATATATTAACTAAGTTACAATATAAACTGCAATCGCAGCCGTTACACTTATGACAGTAGTTCCTGGGTCATATAGTTACTAAATATATTATCGCTATATACAGTGATACCATCACTTTTGCGATACTTTTCTAAATTGCTGTGACTGTTATAGATATCAACAATATTTGTCGTTAGATAACATGTAATATAAATGGTAATCTGAACATTTAGGCTTTACACTGTTAGCCTTAAGTTATTCGCAGCAATTATAAGATCATTTTATACATTATTTGAGACAACAAATCTCTAAATATAAGTCTTAGTAACAGTATTTAAACATTAGCCTATGTATGGTACTATTCAGGGATGTGCACTCATAGGAGGCAGGGGAGGCAGTGCCTACCCTGCCATATGTGGCCAAAGCTTAATTAAATTTTAATTAAAACATAAAAAAAAGTCCAAAAAAATATATTTCCCCCCCATGTAATGCTATGGAGAGGCAGGTACAGGAACGCTTCTCTCCATTGCAGTACATGGGTCAAAGGAAAAGCTGTGCTGCAGCGCCACCTGTGTTCTGCCAATATATTAGCAGCAACAATTGGGACCAATAGGAGGCACCCCTCTTGATGCCTCCTAGCAAGTGAAGGATATATAGATTAATCAGGAGGATGCACTGAGCTGGGTCATGTGACACAACTGGAAGCTGAGGTAACCTAAGAACAGATGACACCAAGCAGAAGAGTAAAGTAGTATTCTACATCTCTTGTGATTCACAAATTGTGTTCAGATATAGCTCATTAACAGGGGGGGAACAGTAAGTGAGCATAACCCAATACTGACAGGAAGTCAAAGGGTCAATTCAAATTTAAATCCATAATTTAAAACCCAGAGTTTGAAATTAAGTGTGCAGTGTCCACATTATTTAAAATTAAGTTTTTGACATTGAATATTGCTAAGCCTCCCTTTTTCATGGTTATTTTATTTAATTAGGTACAAACTCCATATATGTTATGTATGTTCAGTCAGAGGATGCAGTATCTATTTTTATTTTTATTTGTGTCTCCATTTATTTAAAGACTGCTGTTAAAGGGCCATTATACACTAATTTTTTCTTTGCATAAATGTTTTGTAGATGATCTATTTATAAAGCCCATAAAGTTTTTTTTTTTTTTAAATGTATAATTTTGCTTATTTTTAAATAACATTACTCTGATTTTCAGACTCCTAACCAAGCCCCAAAGTTTTATTTGAATACCGTCAGCTACCTTCTCCAGCTTGCTCCTGTTTGTGTAAAGGGTCTTTTCATATGCAAAAGAAGGGGGAGGGGGGAGTGTCTTATTTCCCACTTGCAGTGGGCTTTCCAACTGCCTTTTCAACAGAGCTAAACTGAAAGCTTGTAAGTACGTTTTTAAACCATTTTATACTGGATTTTTATATCAGTATCTGTGCATCTTATTCTTTATAGTAGTGTCTATTACATGCAGTTATATGAAAATGAGTGTATACTGTCCCTTTAACTTGTAATTCACAAATCAATTGAAAGCTGTTGCATTGTGTTTTTAATATGTGCTGCTTTTATACAAGTTTATATTAATAAAAAGGAGATAATGAGTCATTTAAAAAATATATGTAATTATTGCAGTTAAATGTTTTTAGAAATAATGCCACTGTAAAGTAACTGGTTAAACACATAGTCAAATGGAGACATTTAAAATTAAACTTTCATGATTGAGGTAGAGCATGCTATTTTAATAGACTTTTCTAGTTATGTATATTTTAAGGGTTAACATCAACTGGGACTGGCCCCATGTCAGCAAATCAAATTAGTTTTTGAAAGGAACATAAAAGTCATAATTACATTTCCATCATTCAGATAGAAATTGCACAAAAAAATAAATAAACTTTCTATTTTACTTTTATTTTTATGTACTTCATTCTTTTGGCATCCTTTGGTGTTCTTTGTTGAAGAGCATACCTAAGTGGGATGTGCACATGCGTTTCTTGAACACCATATTGCAGCAGCTTTGTTGGCAGTATTGATAACTTGTCCTTTATGTAAAACTTGTATGGTAAATTATTTCTATTTTTACAATACAGTAGTGAGTAGAGAAGAGATTGTGTATCATTCTAATTGCTTAGTAACTGGCACTGTGCCACAGAATTGTGTGAGTGTGTATGTGAGCAGAGTGTGTGTGGGTGTCAGTGAGCAGAGTATGTGTGCTTTATTCTCCAGGTAATCGATACATTTCTGATGAGCTGGTGCTTTAGTGCAGTGTTTCTCAACAATGGTCCTCAAGTACCCCCAACAGGCCAGGTTTTCATTATAGCTGAATCCGTGCACAGGTGAAGTAATCAGCTGATCAGTAACTCAGTAGTTACTAACTTGCTCTCACCCATCACCTGATTATGTCACCTGTGCACTGGTTCAGCTATCATTTAAACCTGCCCTGTTGGGGGTACTTGCGGCCCTCTGTACATGTGTTTCTCCAGCGTATCATATCTAGTGCCTCACCAGCCTCTGACCTCACTGCACGTCACTGGTACTATTTAAGGAGATATTACATTAATCTCCACTTGCCACTCCATAATTGTGTTTAAAGGATACTTCACTAATTTCCTATCAGGTGAAGTACCTACTAGCACGTTGGTTGAACATTATACATCTACTTTGTATCAAGAAACTGAAACTTGGCTTTACTGTTTGCACCAAACACTATTATGTCTGACTAAATAGTCCCACTCACTTTCGAGTTATCAACCAGTAGGAACCACATTACACACCAACGACCTTGGTTTATCCCAGAGTATAACTGACTAGTTTATACTACAATTTATCCTGGTTTCAAATAATCCCAGGCAAGTTAACTATCAACAACCATCAAGTTCTCTAGTGTTTTTAAAAGTGTGCCCATTTTTAATTATATCTATTAAAGTTTGATGTTTTATTAATTTGTATTTTTTCATACACATACCACGCTACACTTACTGTGGGATTTGAGTGCTGTAAGTGTACACTTTTTTTGCAACTGTCTTTGGTTGTATATGTAAATATGAGATTATATGTACACAGCACCTACAGGCTATAACTATTGTTAATAAGGCCAGCTTTATATTATTATTAGCCCATCCTAGTATATCATTAGTAGTCCCATCACATCTTTTTTCCTTTAAGTCATTTGATAATTATCAAACTATTTTAGAAGTCATTTGCACATCATCAGACATCATCAGACTTGTAAAGTCCTCAGCTAAGGTAAAAAATTCTGGTTGCTAACTTTAGAATTATCAGCAGATTACCTTACTGATAACTTCACAAGCATGAACAGCCAGTGAATGACTCTAGAGTATAAATACATAAATTCATATGTACACACACACATATATATATAAATACATTTAAATGGTGGCACAGCACCCAAGGTAACTTATTTTGCAATACGTTTATTCCCAGGGTGCACTTCATATAGCCAATACAGTCATTCAGAAAGTAAGGCATTTACCGGGTCTTAATCAACTTATCTCTTTATTGAAGTGACATTTCGAACTTTGTCTAAGGATGGGGGTAACCCCGAAACATCACTTCAATAAAGAGATAAGTTGATTAAGACCCGGTGAGTACCTTCCTTTCTGAATCACATATATATATATATATATATATACATATACATCTTTAGAGGTATATGTATGTATCTCTATATTAACCCCTTAATGACAGAGGACGTACCAGGTACGTCATAGGAAAAAACTCCCTTAGTGACAATTGACGTACCTGGTACGTCCTCTGTTGTCTGAAGTGCTGGAAGCGATCACGATTGCTTCCAGCTGCTTCCAAGGGATTGTAGTGATGCCTCAATATTGAGGCATCACTGCAATCCCCTATTTTACATACCGATGCAGAAATGGCCACACTGTTGCCCTTTCTGAATCGGCCACTGATACTAACAATTTCGTTGGTTGATGGTAGCAGCCTTTATCTGTAGTAGCCTCATTTTTTTTCCCAAAGCGATCTTACTTGTTTTGATGTTATTACCGGAGCGGCGATTGTGGCCGGGGGGGCGGGGCGGCGGGTGCAAATTATGCCGAAAATGAAAGTAAAAAAAAAAAGACCAATGTGGAAGCAGGGGGATCTTAGCTCTTTAGTAAGGGATCTGGGAGGGGGAGGGATGTAGATCGTTTAGGGGGGCCAGCTACACTACAGAAAACAAGTATTACATAGAAAAAAGTAAAAAAAAAACTATTTTGGGGGGCAAATTGGGTACTGGCAGACAGCTGCCAGTACCCAAGATGGCGGCAAATAGTTAGAGGGGGAGGTTTAGAGAGATGTATTGGGGGGGATCAGGGAGGTTGTGGGGTAAGGGGGGATCCATCACTACAGACTGTATGAAAAAATTAAAAAAATAATAATAAATTATTTTTATTTCAGTACTGGCAGACTTTCTGCCAGTACTTAAGATGGCGGTGACAATTGTGAGGTGGGGGAGGGAAGAGAGCTGTTTGAGGGGGGTCAGGGGGGTATCAGGGGGTGGGATGTGTCAGGTGGGAGGCTGATCTCTACGCTAAAGCTAAAAATGAACCCTACAAGCTACCTAATTAACCCCTTAACTGCTAGGCATATTACAAGTGTGGTGCGCAGCAGTATTAAACGGCCTTATTATTACCAAAAAGCAACGCCAAAGCCATATATGTCTATTTCTGAACAAAGGGGATCCCAGAGAAGCATTTACAACCATTTGTGCCATAATTGCACAAGCTGTTTGTAAATAATTTCAGTGAGAAACCTAAAATTGTGAAAAATGTAAGTTTTTTTTTTTATTTGATCGTATTTGGCGGTGAAATGGTGGCATGAAATATACCAAAATGGGCCTAGATAAATACTTTGGGATGTCTTCTAAATATAAATATATACATGTCAAGGGATATTCAGGTATTCCTGAAAGATATCAGTGTTCCAATGTAACTAGCGCTAATTCTGGAGCAAAGCGCTACTTGTATTTATGGCCCTATAACTTGCAAAAAAAGCAAAGAACATGTAAACATTGGATATTTCTAAACTCAGGACAAAATTTAGAAACTATTTAGAATGTTTTTTTTTTGGTGGTTGTAGATGTGTAACAGATTTTGGGGGTCAAAATTAGAAAAAGTGTGTTTTTTTTCAATTTTTTCCTCATATTTTACATTTTTTTATAGTAAATTATAAGATATGATGAAAATAATGGTATCTTTAGAAAGTCCATTTAATGGCGAGAAAAACGGTATATAATATGTGTGGGTACAGTAAATGAGTAAGAGGAAAATAACATCTAAACACAAACACTGCAGAAATGTAAAAATAGCCATTGTCATTAAGGGTAAGAAAATTGAAAAATGGTCCGGTCATTAAGGGGTTAAAACCCTTTGTCTGCCTTTATTTCTAACACCTGAGACCTCATATCTTTGAGCCCTTATATCTTTTTGTGCAATATTATTTTTTAATAAATTGGTATGTTTTGTGACACTTTTTTGTTTCACAAAACAGTTAACCAGAGCTCTGATCAGGTGCTAACCTGACGAGTGTTAACTTGAATTTCACTCAGCGATCGAGTTTACTTTCAGCTTGTAATAGGAGCGAAAAAAACAGGTGTGCACGAACACCTGCAATATACCCCTTATTGCTCATGCGTAGCTTTTAGCGCTCCACATGGAATTTTACCCATAGGGGCCGAATTATCAAGCTTCCGGATGGAGCTTGATGCCCCTGTTTCTGCGCGAGCCTTCAGGCTTGCTGGAAACTGCAGTTATGAAGCAGCGGTCCAAAGACTGCTGCTCCATAACTTGTCAGCCTGCTCTGAGGCTGCGGACATCAATCCGCACGATCCTATACGATCGGGCTGATTGACACCCCCTGCTAGCGACCGATTGGCAAATCTGCAGGGGGCGGCATTGCACAAGCAGTTCACAAAAACTGCTTGTGCAACGATAAATGCAGACAGCGTATGCTTTCTGCATTTATCGATGTGAGGCGGAGATGATACGCTACATTGTATCATATCCGCTCGCACTTTCATAAATCGGCCCCTATGTGTTTAGTTTAACCCCCACAAAGGGGGTAAAAATAACAATGCATTACTGGAAACTGGCAATGAATCAATGGCTACAGACATATATATCTTGTTACTTGTTTACCAGATGTGTTCAGCATAGTCAGTAATTGCTGACTTTAACCTTTTTCAGTGGTACATACAAATACATAGTTATAAGCCACAGTACAAGAATAAAACACTCTACCTCATTAGAGCATTTTCTTTTTGCATTTTGATATCCCTTTTACTGTTTTCTGTCACCAAAGCAATGTTTTTTAAAAGACTGTTCCCATAAATGTATCTGCAGTTAGGATTAAAGGTGTCACTTTAGGATGCTGACTGAGAGACATGTTAATTTATGTTCTTTATTGTATTTAGCATTTTTAATGGGGCTGCTCTACTTGTATATTTGCATTATTGCACTATTACAGTTCCCTTTCGTTCTGCTCTTCCTTGAATGATTAATTGTGTAAAGTGGCCCAATTTTCGATTGTAACGTCCACGCAGCAGGTGGCGCTGCAGTCTGTGCGAGTGGTTTGTTATTGAGTTGCAGGCCTGGCGTGGCTGCATAACAGGTAACGATTATAAACAACATTGGGGGCTTCCTGCTGTACGGGTTGGCACATAGGATCCGAACACACATTTTTTATTGCCTGGACATAGAGGTGGGCTGCAGTTGTATTGTGATGAGCTCTGCCTTCTACAATATTAGAATTTTAGATTTGCAAACATACTTTTATAATATTAGGGCTATATCTGTGCATTTGCTAGAGTACAAAACAAGGGCACCCTGGTCTCCTATGGCTGGATATGACCCGACATTCTAATCACAGTAATCACCGCGTGCTTCCTGTTTAGGGTGTTCGCATACTTTCCCTATTTTTTTTTAACCATTATCTGGTTGATTTTACTGCTTTATAATACACTTCTAAAACATTTAATTAAAAACCAAAGAACTTCGGTTAAAGGGGCAGTGTACCACCCAATAAAAGCAAAATTAATTATCGCTTTTTTATTTGTAAATGATTTGTCTGGTATCTGAACTGATATGATATGCTTATAATTACTAAAGGCTGCTGAATAGTATAGTATAATGTATAAGGTCTGTGACTCCCAATTTAAAGGGACATTATACACTCATTTTTTCTTTGCATAAATGTTTTGTAGATAATCTATTTATATAGCCCATAAAGTTTTTTTTTTTTTTAATTAATTAATGTATAGTTTTGCTTATTTTTAAATAACATTGCTCTGATTTTCAGACTCCTAACCAAGCCCCAAAGTTTTATGTGAATACTGTCAGCTACCTTCTCCAGCTTGCTCCTGTTTGTGTAAAGGGTCTTTTCATATGCAAAAGAAGGGGGAGGGGGGAGTGTCTTATTTGCCACTTGCCGTGGGCTTTCCAGCTACCTTTTCAACAGAGCCAAACTGACAGCTTCTAAGTAAGTTTTTAAACAGTTATATACTGGATTTTTATATCAGTATCTGTGCATCTTATTCTTTATAGTAGTGTCTATTACATGCAGTTATATGAAAATGAGTGTATACTGTCCCTTTAAAGAGCATATTATTGATGATTGCAGTTCACACTCGCCGCTTACTAAAAACAGAAAGGAATTGTTTCGTTTATATTTTAAATGTTATAAATAAATGATAGAATGTTTTTTGCATACTTAATACCTCATTTGTTTACTGATTCTGTAACATGCACAGTGTTTGGATCAGTGCAGTACCTGTTTATTATCTAGATCAAATTAAGAGAAACATATTTAAATGGACAGTCTAGTCAAAATGATACGTTTGTGATTCAGATAGGGCATGTCATTTTAAACAATTTTCCAATTTTCTTTCATCATCAAATTTGCTTTGTTCTCTTGCAATTCTTTGTGGAAAGCTAAAGCTAGGTTGGCTCATATACTAATTTCTAAGCCTTTGAAGGTCTCCTCTTATCTCACTGCATTTTGACAGTTTTCCACAGTTAGACAGCACATGTGTGGCATATGGATATCATTGTGCTTACTCTTGTAGAGTTATTGATGAGTCAGCACTGGCAGAATAAAATTCAATTCTGTCAAAAGAACTGAAATAAAGGCTGTGACACACTGCAAGCGGTGCGAAGCGAGGCAAAGCAGCTGCTTCGCACCGCATCGCTTCTGAAGTTCAATTATCTCATCTCTGAGCGCTCAGCTTCGCGACCTGACGCAGCACAGTGCTCAGAGATGAAAAGGCAGGACACACTGAGAGCTCACAGCTGCAGTCTGCAAAGGCTAAGATACATGGTAATCCCAGAGGTAAAAAGTATATTAATATAGCCATGTTGGTTATGCAAAACTGGGGAATGGGTAATAAAGGGATAATCAATCTTTTTAAACAAAACATTCTGGAGTAGACTGTCCCTTTAAGGGGTGCATCTCTGAAAATTTTACAAAATGACAATTTTAAATGTTTATAAAACATTTTGTCTCTGTACAAACGTCAAAATGAAACTGCTGCAGACAGATCATGCTATTTAAAAGACTTCAAAATGTAATTATTTCTTTTGGTATCCTTGGTTGAAAAGCATACCTAGATAGAGCACCATTCTCTCTAAAGTGTGTGTGTGCACCTTTTTTTCTAACTAGTACACATAACTTTTAGAAGTGCGCATAGCGCAATCTTTACTGATTTTTTTTGTTTTTGTGCTACTGAGAATTGCGCTATTACAGAGCGCTTGCCCAGAAACTCTCTTTGGACTAGAGCGCTGTTACAGAGCGCTGGCCCAGGAACTCTCTTTGGACTAGAGCGCTATTACAGAGCACTTGCCCAGAAACTCTCTTTGGACTAGAGCGCTATTACAGAGCGCTGGCACAGGAACTCTCTTTGGACTAGAGCGCTATTGCAGAGCGCTGGCCCAGGAACTCTCTTTGGACTAGATCGCTATTACAGAGTGCTGGCCCAGGAACTCTCTTTGGACTAGAGCGCTATTACAGAGCGCTGGCCCAGGAACTCTCTTTGGACTAGATCGCTATTACAGAGTGCTGGCCCAGGAACTCTCTTTGGACTAGATCGCTATTACAGAGCGCTGGCCCAGGAACTCTCTTTGGACTAGAGCGCTATTACAGAGCGCTGGCCCAGGAACTCTCTTTGGACTAGAGCGCTATTACAGAGCGCTGGCCCAGGAACTCTCTTTGGACTAGATCGCTATTACAGAGTGCTGGCCCAGGAACTCTCTTTGGACTAGAGCGCTATTACAGAGCACTTGCCCAGAAACTCTCTTTGGACTAGAGCGCTATTACAGAGCGCTGGCACAGGAACTCTCTTTGGACTAGAGCGCTATTGCAGAGCGCTGGCCCAGGAACTCTCTTTGGACTAGATCGCTATTACAGAGTGCTGGCCCAGGAACTCTCTTTGGACTAGAGCGCTATTACAGAGCGCTGGCCCAGGAACTCTCTTTGGACTAGATCGCTATTACAGAGTGCTGGCCCAGGAACTCTCTTTGGACTAGATCGCTATTACAGAGCGCTGGCCCAGGAACTCTCTTTGGACTAGAGCGCTATTACAGAGCGCTGGCCCAGGAACTCTCTTTGGACTAGATCGCTATTACAGAGTGCTGGCCCAGGAACTCTCTTTGGACTAGAGCGCTATTACAGAGCGCTGGCCCAGGAACTCTCTTTGGACTAGAGCGCTATTACAGAGCTCTGGTCCAGGAACTCTTTTTGGACTAGAGAGCTATTACAAAGTGCAACAACATTTTCAGTAGATAAGGAGTCTGCTCTGTCACTGGGGCATGGAAACCTAAAAAAGTGTTTCCCCCATTCACTGCAGTCATCTGCAGAAGGTAATCAAAGGAGTTCTGACCTTTGCTTTTTTTTCTTTTATTGGGAGTCAGGGGCTGAAAACCTCCCTCTCCACCCAGGTAGGAAGATGCACATTGTGTGGTATAAACTCTACTTTAGGAGCCTGCTGTGCTTAATTTGGGCATAGGGTATGGCACTTGGGTTGTTAAGGGGGCCTCACCTCCATAATGACTGTCCCCCCTTGTGCCTCCCCTGACCAACAACATTCCTCCATACTTGTGCTCACCGAATCTACGCTCTCCAAAACACCACTCCTTATGCCACTTCTTGGAGCTTTTGATACCAGCAGTGCGCTGTCGCACACCAGCTGCCAGTGTAAGGAGGAAATAGGTTACAGATCAGGGCATAGAGCTGTTCTAGGTGTTTGCTGCTCTGGATTCATTGTCTTTTGCCTATAGGGCTCTCTGTGGCATATTATTGGTGTTCTCTCCACAGTGTAGTTGAGTTTAAGTGTGGAGCTGCCCACAATGTTAACTGCATCAAACAGGTGGAAAAAGGTATGTTTGCCTCCCCCTATGATGGTACGTACATCATGAAGAAGTTTATAGAGGTGAGTACACAGAGTTGGTTTGAATTGAATTGTTCATTTCTACATGTTTAATATTTATGGATCTCATATATGAATATCAGGAAGATGCCCATTGCAGCGTGTATGTATATATGTATGTGTAATATATATATATATATATATCTCCACACCCATTTTGTTTAACTTACACTTTGACTGTTGAGCCTGTATCCAATGATGGTAATAAGAGCGGTCCGATTACTACTTAACCTTATTGTTATATTGGTGTAGATGCATCTAAATGGGAATTGTTGTAAAGCTTTGTAGTCTGCAGGCTAAAGCCCAGATTGGTGGGTGAAGTTTGGCTGTTAAAAAAATAATTACAGTAAAAATATGTTAATTTGTTTTAAAACATTTAAGACTTGGTTGATAATTATTCTAGAGCAGGAATGGGGAACCTTGGCACTCCTTATGTTTCAGAACTACATTTCCCATGATGCTTAGGCACTCTGAAGTCCAGTTGAGCATCATGGGAAATGTAGTTCTGTAACATGGAGGGCCAAGGTTCCTCATCCCTGTTCTAGAGCAACACAACAGAAATGTCCTGTAATTACAAGGGGTTTACTGTCCCTTTATGTGGAGCACCAGGTGTGCTTGTGTACCATCTTTAAGCAGTAGGCACAGCGCATTTAGCTTGGGAACACATTTAAATGTTCCTTGTTTACATGTTTCTGCACCAGTCCCTAATTCCTGCTTCCTACACCCAATCTTAGGTTGCATCGCCTGAGCGAGAATGTGCCCTGTGCTGTATATTGCCTTGCATTGCCATTTTGATTTGGCTAGCATTTAATTGTTCACCATCACATATCACTGAAATCATTGGTGACCAATTGCTGATTTGGTCCACCAAAACGAAGATCTTTCTTGTGTCTGAAGCTTTTTTAAAGGGACACTGAACCCCATTTTTTTCTTTTGTGATTCAGATAGATCATGCAATTTTAAGCAACTTTCTAATTTACTCCTATTATCAAATGTTCTTCATTCTCTTGGTATTTTTATTTGAAAAGCAAGAATGTAAGTTTAGATGTCAGCCCATTTTTGATGAACAACCTGGGTTGTCCGTCCTGATTGGTGGATAAATTCATCCACCAATAAACAAGTGCTATCCAGGGTTCTAGACTTTCTTTTTCAAATAAAGATAGCAAGAGAATGAAGAAAAATTGATAATAGGAGTAATTTAGAAAATTGCATGCTCTTTCTGAATCACAAAAGAAAAAAATTGGGTTCATTATCCCTTTAAGCATTAGCTCACCCTGAGCTCAGTGGACTTTGGAGCTTGTCTTTTTGAAGATAAGATAATCTTCAATCTTAATTTTAGACAGTTTGTTTTTTAATTTTTCGTATGCTGGTGGGGGATAACCTCCCCTACTTATAGAACCTAATTTATTATTTTCTTTGGGCTAGACACTGGGAGCTCCTGAACTTAACACATGGAGAAATATAGATCTTTTTACAATTTATTGACCATCCATTGGTCTGAAGTTAATAGCAGCTAATGCAATGTTGATTAACCCTTTCATGGGAGGCCTCATTTGTCTACATCAGAATAATGTTTCATATCCCTTTAAAGTGGAGTACCAGATGTGCTTCTGAGCCATTTTTAAAGGGACAACATTTAACCCCTTGAGTGCCCTTGAGTGCTATTGACGGCTGTTGCAAAGTTTTCCACTCAGGTGCTAACTACGGCTCAGAGCCGTCGCTAGCACTCACCCACCTTGATGGAGGTCTGGGGACTCCCACCCCGGCGATCTGGCCTGTATAGTGACAGGCATCGCCAGGGCTTCAAGTTTCGCACGGTGACGTCACACGCAATGACATGATGACGTCACCGCTCAACTTTATTTAAAACTGACAATTGTCAGTTATCGGGAGATGGGGGCATGCTGCTTAGATACCGGTATATCAGGCATCTATGCAGCTACAGACCCCAAGACCCACCATTGGAAAGGTAATCGTCTACCCTGGTATAAGTCTTTGGGGTGTTTAATAAAAAAATAAAAAAGTTAAAACATTTTGTTAAAAACAAAAAAAAGCATTTGGGAGTCACTAAAGACACATAAATAAAGATCAATATTGCCTAGAGACTCCCAAAATACATTTTATAAAAATAAACTTGTTCTATTTTTGAAAAATAAATATTGGTTTATGTATTATAGCTAAATGATCACCAGCGTTACCGCAATGATCCCCTAGCTGAGAAATGTCGCATTCCATTTTACACTACGGACCGATATTGTAATCCCATGATCACCTGGATAATGTGGTTACAAATTAATACATGGTAGAAGAATGCTATTTATAAAAATATTATTTGGTGTTTTTATTTTTTTAATCAGTCTTTTAGCATGCGTGGAAGATGAGTAAAACCCCCTCTTTACGCAGCTCTCTCCAGCTTTCAAAACTTCTGTATTTTTACTGCAAAGAAGCTTATTTTTTGCAATAAAAATTATATGTTTTCTAGCGACATAATTCCTTTAAAAATATCTTTATTTTGTAAAGAGAGTTATGGCTAAGCGTCCCAGTGCTGAGGAAGCAGCTGAGTTCTCTATGTACTCAGACTCCGATTCCTTCACTGATGATGCATAAGGTATATAAACTAAATATTTCTAGAAAGTACACACCAAGCCGCATCAAATGAGGGGCCACATGTATTGCTAGCACAAAAATAGACAATGTAATAAGTGCAATATGGTTGTTTGCTAAAAAAAATTTTTTTTATGCAAAGCACCATATTCCATTAATTGTTGCGCACCTCAATTATGTGCCAGAGATACATGTAGCCCCTCATTTGATACGCCAAAGGATGTACTTTCTATAAATGTGTGCTTTGTGTGTCATATTTTACATTTTCCAAGTGGCTAGAACTGTTTAATTGCAGACATGGCAATCTTGAAATCGTGTAAAAAAACAAATAAATAGCGTTTCTACTTTTATGAGTTATGTCTGCAATCAGATAGCTGTAGAAACCTGGGAAACTAAGACAAAAAGTACACATTTTTAGAAAGTACACCCTTTGGCGCATCAAATGAGGGGCTACATGAATTGCTAGCACAAAAATAGGCAATGTAATAAGTGGAATACAGTATGGCTCTTTGCTTAGAATGTTTTTTTTATTTTAACAATGCAACATATTCCATTAATTGCTGTGCACCCCAAGTTCATGCTAGAAATACTTGTAGCCCCTCATTTGATGCACCAAGGGGTGTACTTTCTGCAAATGTGTGCTTTGTGTTCCCCATTTTAATTTCTCAGGTGGCTAGAACTGTTTAATTGCTGAAAACAGTACAGTAAATTCTAAGATTCTGTTTTTGATCATTTATGAAATTGACATGCCTGCAATAAAACAGTGGGGGGAAAACAGTGAAATGTTCTTAATTTCTGCTTATTTCAGACAGGTTACCTACTACAAATATTTATCCATATTTTGATGATAGAGCTTAGAAAAATAAAATTAATACTATTATTTGAGTCATAAGTAAAAAAAAATAAACTTTTTCACATTTTATGCGCTATTTTTTAAACCTGATGATATACATATAATAATTGT
The DNA here is from genome assembly GCF_027579735.1 of Bombina bombina. NCBI lineage: Eukaryota > Metazoa > Chordata > Amphibia > Anura > Bombinatoridae > Bombina > Bombina bombina. Next base: position 720,579,866 of record NC_069503.1, read on the forward strand.
ATATTTTGAATTTGCTAGGTCTGCTGAAAAAACAATATATAGTTTGTATAGTTTATTCACACAAACTTTACCTCTAAAAATGTCTAAACGTGAACTGCAAGACAAAGCTTAAAACCAGCTTAGCACACAGGTGGTAAATGGCTTAGCAGCTAAAGGGTTAAACCTCTACATTTCTGCCTGTTTCTAAGCCACTACAGACAGCCTCTTATCACATGCTTTTTTATTTGCTTTTCACAGCAGGAGACTGCTAGTTCATGTAGATAACATGGTCACGTCTGTGGAGTTATTGGCTAAAATGCAAGTCAATAGATGATAAATAGCAATGTGATCAGGGGGCTGTCTGATTAGGCTTAGATACAAGATAATCACAGAGGTAAAACGTATATTAATATAACCATCTTTGCTGTGCAAAACTGGGGAATGGGTAATAAAGGGATTATCTAACTTTTTAAACAAACATTTTGGAATACACTGTCCCTTTAAAGTGAAGGTAAAGTTTTAGCAATTCGAAGACATCATTCGATTTGCTAATATTACCAGATGCTAATTGCTAAGTTATTTTCTCTATTTATTTTATATTTCTCAAAATATATAGATATAAAAATCCCTACGTTACGATGGTGACTCCTCCCAAACCCTATTTCCTGGTTTTCTGTTCTCTGACGTATAGAGCGGTCCCACCCGATCTATAGGTCTCTCAAAAGCGTGTTCACGATGCTCAGTTGAACTGCGCATACGCTAATCGGCGGACTCGCTTGTCCATATCGGAGCGGTCTGTAAGCAGCCAATGACATAGTGTTGGAATTCCTACACAACTACCAATGCGCATGCGCGGAACGGGAGTGAGCATGGATTCCTAGCTTCTGAAAAAAATAATACTGCATGTGCATAAGAAAAAGGAGGTGGATGATGTTGAGTGACGGACGCCTAACGGACAGATTTTCAATTGGATCACAGAAAAACGTGACCAAGATAGAAAGAAAAAAAAAACGGGTTGATTTACTCGAGCTTCAGAAAGTAATTTTAAAACGGGAATAACTTTAATTACAAGCAAAATTATAAAAATCGATGATTGAAACTCATATTTATTTGGGACATATTATTATATACTCGATGGACAACAAGGTAACTTTACCTTCACTTTAAGCAGTACATGGCTTGTAATTGGAAGCTTCATGCATGTGCTGCTTCTGAATGGCTCATTGACCTGTTTATTAGCAGCAGTGCATTGGTCTTGGGAGTGCATCTAAACATCTGCACTGGAGATGAACACAAATAAACAAGCATCTGTTATAGAATAAAATGCTCTAACCAGTTAGAATATTTTATTACATTGCTAGACTGTCCTTTTAATATCCACTTAAACTTCCACCTACTTTCTTTAGGAAACCCCATAATTGTTTCCTCTATTTTTATATTTTTTGATAAATCATAATTGCTCTTCAAGGCTAATCACTGAACATAACTATTATGTCCTTCTCTAACACTAGATAAATCTGTGGTCTTCTTAAGAAGACCAGCCAGTGGCCAAATATATCCTGTACGTCCTAATCATCACCTAGACTAGATAGGCTATATATTCTATCTATTTTATCGTGACAAGTAGCCAGCAGTTAATAAGAAAAAATGCCAAAAAAAATTCCTTTTGTTCCAAATGTTGAACCTCTCCAAATCCAAAATAAAATCTGGTTCATTAACATTGAACCTATATGAAAACCTAAATAAGAGGTCCTCTATATAATATTAAGAGTAACAGACCTGATCAGACTATATCTATACTAAAATATACTAGAAGATGCAAAGAGGTTCCATCTATTTATTATCTATACCCCTAAATTAAAAATTATGACACTAAAGTAACTTCACTCAGTATTAATAATTGCACTTTGAGTACAATTCACAACACAATTAGAAATTGCTTCACAAGGAATAATAATATCACATTTGGTAAGTAAAATAAATTTGTCTTAAAGAAGCTTTATAATGACACCTGATATAAAGATAAGTAATCGTTTAAATATGTCACGTATCAGAATTCATGAAAATGAATCTTTTCAGTTAAGCACAAATTCCACACTTTGGAACAATGTTTATTCACATAATATCAGTTATTGAACTTATTTACAATTTCTGTCACTCAATGATATCTTCACTGAAGATTCACACACAGAGAACTTATTAACAATTTTATATTTTAAATTTAATTCTACGGGACTTATGATAGATGAAATCTCATATTAATTAGATGATAAAAATGCAATATCTGATACATAAGATCAGAATGAATAGTTTAAATATATGAATTTGAAAATGAAAATACATAAACCATAATTGGGGTTCGTTTTTATAATTTGAAAAATGAAATATTAAGACACAAATTTCATACAAATGTAGATTTTTGCAAAAATGCAGTCACAATTATACCTTATTCTTTTTAATTCCAATCCGTCAGAACATAAAGTTAATTGAAGCATATTGTAACCAAATATAAATCTTTATTTCAATAAGAATATTATATATTACTAATAAAATGGAAACATAGAATATCCTAGCCACTATAATATACATTGCGATATTGTCCATGATGGACAGTGACAATAACCAATGAGAGAACATTAGGCAGCAGATCCGGGTCTCAGAACAGTATTTAAACCCGGAAATACGCGAAACGCGTCTGGAGTTGGGTGCGTATGGGAGCTCCTTTTTTAACTAATAGAAATAATCTAAACCTGCTGGGAATCAGTATTAATATTACAGGAATTATTACCTGGTAGTACTGGATTGTGTAACACTATTTGCTGACTACGCTTAGCGGTTCTCAAACAGAGGCTAGACTAGTGAGCACTAAGACCCGTAGTGATCGCAAATACATATGCTTCCTATAAACACTTGCGAACACAGAACGATTTATACAGACTGTATATAAGATTTAACTAAGAATACATAGTCACATATTTAAAATAGTTGGTATTGTTGAGCCTTGTTTACCAGTCCATGTACGATATTGAACTAATAGGCAATAACGCAACGCTTGTTTGCACAAGCAATTTATAACCGATAGACACTGGTAACTAAGTAACGAACAGACACGATAAAGCCAACAATAAGCACTGCTGCCATTTCACTCTTAAGACTTGATATTTTGTATATTATTTATATACATTGCATCTTAAATAGATGAGATGTATAGTAGATGAGACATACTAACACTGGCATCTGATTTAGATGAGATATAATACTAATATCTATATTAGCTGTGTTGACTAAACCAGGCAGAGATCACACTAGATGCACTTTTGTCTGATGCGATGCCATATTTATTAGCATAATTAGCTCTATACCGTAACTTATTTCTGGTCTCCTGAATTTGCAATCTATTTATACTATTAAAGGGACAGTCTACCATAGAATTGTTATTGTTTTAAAAGATATCTAATCCCTTTATTACCCATTCCCCAGTTTTGCATAACCAACACAGTTATATTAATATACTTTTTACCTCTGTGATTACCTTGTATCTAGGAACCTTCTTCCAGCCCCCTGATCACATGACTGTGACTGTTTATTATCTATTGTCTTAAATTTAGCATTGTTTTGTGCTAAATCTTAAATAACTCCCTGTGCCTGAACACAGTGTGTACTTTCTGTCTCTTTGTGTTGAAAAGAGATTTTAAAAGCATGTGCTAAGAGGCAGCCCTCAAAGGTTTAGAAATTAGCATATGAGCATACCTATGTTTAGTTTAAACTAAGAATACCAAGAGAAAAAAGCAAATTTGATGATGAAAGTAAATTGGAAAGTTGATTAAAATTACATGTCCTATCTGAATAATGAAAGTTTAATTTATACTAGACTGTCCCTTTAAGTCATCAATAATATTATATACGGTTACGATACAGTAAACGGTTTATATATCATCACAGGCCACTATGTTCCTAATAGTCATATTCTCCAATGTGCTTAGTAATCTGACAAATCGGCTTTATACAGCACAAGAGCACTAATTTACATTTGTTGACTTTCTATACTCCTGTATTACAATTTAGCTGACAAGCACTAGTTGGAAAGTTAACATACTTACCTCAAACTTATATATGCTACATAATTTACTACATCTGACCACTTGCGATTCAAAATACCCTATATATCTGCCTTGTATCTAGGCTTACATTAGTTCAACATTGGTCGCAGATCATCTACATATATACTTGATCTCCAGCAATGTATAATAGTAATTATTCTTGTGGTCATTGACTTACAGCTCAAAGGCACAAATTAAAGATATACACAAGAATAACCACACATTATTTCTAACAATGTTTTTATTGTATGAATATGTAGGGTCCCAGAGTTTAATGATTTAATAAGTTATTTGTTATGAGCCCACATCTTTCTGCCTACAGCAGTCTAGACTTAGGGCTCGATTTATCAAGCCCCTACGGCTGCAAGTTCTCACAAGAACTTGCTCGCCATAATTTATCAAGCAGCGGTCACGAGACCGCTGCTTCCCTAAGCTCCTTGCCACCTCTTAGGTGGCGAAATTCAATCCCCGCGGTCAAGTCCGACCGAGGAGATTGACAGCTCCTGCCCACGCGTTATTGGCTGTGTGCGGGCAGGGGGCGGGATTGCACGCAAGAGCAAAATTGCGCTCGTGTGCAATGTTGATTACCTGTGGGTAATTTCGCTCCGCCACAGGCGAGCTGAGGCGTACAGAGGCGCATATACGTGCCACTGTATGCCTCAGCTTTGATAAAGCTAGCCCTTAGAGTGCTATTATTGTAATCTTTCCGTGGGTTTCTTTCTTTCCCCACAATGAATATTTTAATCACTGATGTAGCAGGGAGCAATCTTTGGAAGCTGTAACTTACTGCAGGTGCACAGTCTACATACAGTTAAAGCTGTAAAGACTGGTGCATGTGTGTTGCTTGCTAGGAAGCTGGCCATGCAGAAGGGCTTCTCTTGTCAGCACTTTTTGGATGTTGTGTGCTCACGTAGCCTCTGATGCTGGAATCAGCACGTCTCCTGCACTCCAGAACTTAATGTATGTGCCTTTACGGAATGGTATGTCACATGTAATGCTCTTTTAGTTAGTAAGATGCTAATTACAAATGTATCTAGTTTACCTTAGAAAAAAATCCTTTCTTTTGATGCACTGAAAATATGATTCCATATTCACACATTTGGTTGTTTCCTGCACAGATATAAATTGTTCTCAGCTCTCTAGCAGCACCACTACCAACTTAGAAGACTATTTTATAGTATGTGCTTACTTGCACGTATCAGAATGTCATAGAAATGTGCCCCTTTGAATAGAGTTTTTTAATTTAATGAAATATTTTTCTTTAATGATATTTCTACTGATCTATTTGTTTTTTTAAAATGGTTTTGGAGTAATTTCAATCGGAGATCAAATGGAAAGAGATTTGCACAATTTGACTTATTTTCATAATGTGCTTTACTGCTCCATAGTGTGATCTGGAGAAAAGACTCCAAATTGTGTTTCACATTTGCTTAGATTCAGTAAAAAAACATTTATGCATCTAATAATCTTTAAGAAAAAAAAATTCACAAAGATTGCAGATATCATAACAAAAATGTACTCGCCCATCTTCACAGCGCAGCATCTGTACATGGAGCGCATAGTCTAATAGTGGAGAGTATATTGAGTTCTCTCCAGTGGATGAAGAGTAGTTTAGTTAGGCAGCAGTTTACACTTTTTGTAAAGAATGCAGGTTTACATTTTATAGTGGACACCCAAAAGGAATAATATATACTGTGTGTGTGCATATATATATATATATTTAAAATAAATTATATTGTTAGAAATAGGAAACAATAAATGTTACCATTTATAGTCAGTATTTGTGGGATATTTATTATTTATTTTGCTTGTTTCTTTCAGATAACATTGAGGCCTAATGATTCTTCTTTCATTGCACACCAGAAGGCTGGTACCCCACGTGTATTGTGGACTGAAACCAGCTTCGCGGAAAAAGGGAATTGCTTTTGAAATGTCACGTCCAAGTTCTAGTATGTAGCATTGCTCATCTTAAAGATTTTAGTATAACCTTTAATGATATATATATATATATATATATATATATAAAACACACAGAGAAAACCCAGCACTCACTTACAAGCTCTCAGCTAAGATTTAAAAGCAAAAATGGAAAGGTTAGTCACCGCATCTGGCCAAATGGGACAAGCTCAGGTACCACGTCAAGGTCCTCTCCAATACCTGAGACCCTAAAACAGCCACACAATGCAAGCTTTCAAATCCAAACAAACTGAAAACAAGGGAAGGGTGCACAGGAATATGTAACCACCCTAGACATATACAAAACACGGAAGGGAACTGCACTCTCATACCGGACCGGGTACACATCCTATGACCCTGCAACATGCTCAGCCCTGGGTGCCACTGGCACTCACAGGAAGCTGTGCTGTCCCTAGAGCCACAAGCAGTTAACCCCAGACAGGTCTGGGTGCAAGAACCATAGGAAAAATTACAAAACAAATTAATACAACACACAGAGAAAACCCAGCACTCACTTACAAGCTCTCAGCTAAGATTTAAAAGCAAAAATGGAAAGGTTAGTCACCGCATCTGGCCAAATGGGACAAGCTCAGGTACCACGTCAAGGTCCTCTCCAATACCTGAGACCCTAAAACAGCCACACAATGTAAGCTTTCAAATCCAAACAAACTGAAAACAAAAAAAAGGGTGCACAGGAATATGTAATCACCCTAGACATATACAAAACACGGAAGGGAACTGCACTCTCATACCGGACCGGGTACACATCCAATGACCCTGCAACATGCTCAGCCCTGGGTGCCACTGGCACTCACAGGAAGCTGTGCTGTCCCCAGAGCCACAAGCAGTTAACCCCAGACAGGTCTGGGTGCAAGAACCATAGGGAAAATTACAAAACAAACAGCACAGCTTCCTGTGAGTGGCAGTGGCACCCAGGGCTGAGCATGTTGCAGTGTCATAGGATGTGTACCCGGTCCGGTATGAGAGTGCAGTTCCCTTCCGTGTTTTGTATATGTCTAGGGTGATTACATATTCCTGTGCACCCTTTTTTTTGTTTTCAGTTTGTTTGGATTTGAAAGCTTGCATTGTGTGGCTGTTTTAGGGTCTCAGGTATTGGAGAGGACCTTGACGTGGTACCTGAGCTTGTCCCATTTGGCCAGATGCGGTGACTAACCTTTCCATTTTTGCTTTTAAATCTTAGCTGAGAGCTTGTAAGTGAGTGCTGGGTTTTCTCTGTGTGTTGTATTAATTTGTTTTGTAATTTTCCCTATGGTTCTTGCACCCAGACCTGTCTGGGGTTAACTGCTTGTGGCTCTGGGGAAAGCACAGCTTCCTGTGAGTGCCAGTGGCACCCAGGGCTGAGCATGTTGCAGGGTTATAGGATGTGTACCCGGTCCGGTATGAGAGTGCAGTTCCCTTCTTCCCTTCCGTGTTTTTTTATTTTATTTATATATATATATATATATATATATATATATATATATATATATATATATATATATATATATATATATATATATATATATATATATATATATATATATAAATTCCTCTGGTTACCTTGGAGCTGGTAAATGTATTTTCTTGTTACAATTTATTAAAAACAGAGTAGGCACATTTTTAAGGTCACTGAGCTGCTGCTGTCCGATCTTAACAAGAATTTGTTATATAAATTAACTATTGTTCAATTTGTTGACACAATTTATTGATTTCTTTTACCTTGGCTTTTACAGCCTTAGGTCCAGATAAAAACCAAAAGGCCCATCAAGTCTACCCATATTACACGTTACTGTTTTCTTAGGAAATACACTGGGAATTTTGAGTGGATTCTGTAAGTTTCTAAGCTTATGGTATTTATTCAAGTGTAAACATTAAAATGTATTTTAATCATTGTTTGCAAACCTTTCAAGAACAAATGAACGAGCAAATATCCTATGTAAGCCTCAAAAATATGAGTAAAAAAATATTATTTTGATGTATAATGTAATTTTAATACCCTAAAGTGTGCTTAACCCCTTAACGACCAAGGACGTACGCCACACGTCCTCTAAAAAAATACACTTAATGACCGTGGACGTGTGGCGTACGTCCTTGTTCTGGAAAGCAGCTGGAAGCGATCCTGCTCGCTTCCAGCTGCTTTCCGGTTATTGCAGTGATGCCTCAACATCGAGGCATCCTGCAATAACCCCCCTTGGCCATCCGATGCAGAGAGAGCCACTCTGTGGCCCTCTCTGTACCGGACATCGATGGCCGGTTTCGTTGGTGGGTGGGAGCCAGTCTGGGAGGCGGGTGGGCGGCCATCGATGGGCCGTATGATGTGGCGGGGGGCGGGATCGTGGGCGGGAACGCCGGGTGCGTGCGTGCGTGCGCGCGCGGGGGGGGGGTAGGAAGCGGGTGGGAACCGCTACACTACAGAACATGTATGGGGGAAAAGTGGCAGTGATTGCCAAAAATATATATATTTATATCGATCTAAGAGATCTGGGAGGGGTGGTGGGTTTGTCTTTTGGGGGGGGGCAAGCTACACTACAGAAAACTATTTTAAAATAATAATAAAACAAGGTTTTACTATAAACTGGGTACTGGCAGACAGCTGCCAGTACCAAAGATGGCTACTAATAAGTTAGAGGGGGATGGGTAAAGAGCTGTTTGGGGGGTATCAGGGAGGTTGGGGGCTAAGGGGGGATCCTCCAGAGCAGCATATGTAAATATGCATTTTTTTTTATTTATGTTTTATCAAGGATAGCTTTTTTTTTTAGTACTGGCAGACTTTCTGCCAGTACTTAACATGGCGGGGACAATTGTGGGGTGGGGGAGGGAAGAGAGCTGTTTGGGAGGGATCAGGGGGTGTAATGTGTCAGGTGGGAGGCTGATCTCTACACTAAAGCTAAAATTAACCCTGCAAGCTCCCTACATGCTACCTAATTAACCCCTTCACTGCTAGCCATAATACACGTGTGATGCGCAGCGGCATTTAGCTGCCTTCTAATTACCAAAAAGCAACGCCAAAGCCATATATGTCTGCTATTTCTCAACAAAGGGGATCCCAGAGAAGCATTTACAACCATTTGTGCCATAATTGCACAAGCTGTTTGTAAATGATTTCAGTGAGAAACCTAAAATTGTGAAAAATTTTACTTTTTTTTTTATTTAATCGCATTTGGCGTTGAAATGGTGACATGAAATATACCAAAATGGGCCTAGATCAATACTTAGGGTTGTCTACTACACTACAATAAAGCTAAAATTAACCCTACAAGCTCCCTACATGCTCCCTAATTAACCCCTTCATTGCTGGGCATAATACACGTGTGGTGCGCAGTGGCATTTAGCGGCCTTCTAATTACCAAAAAGCAACACCAAATCCATATATGTCTGCTATTTATGAAAAAAGGGGATTGCAGAGAAGCATTTACAACCATTTGTGCCATAATTGCACGAGCTGTTTGTAAATAAATTCAGTGAGAAACCTAAAGTTTGTAACAAAATGTGTGAAAAAGTGAACAATTTTTTTTATTTGATCGCATATGGCGGTGAAATGGTGGCATGAAATATACCAAAATGGGCCTAGATCAATACTTTGGGATGTCTTCTAAAAAAAAATATATACATGTCAAGGGATATTCAGGGATTCCTGGAAGATATCAGTGTTCCAATGTAACTAGCGCTAAGTTTGAAAAAAAGTGGTTTGGAAATAGCAAAGTGCTTCTTGTATTTATTGCCCTATAACTTGCAAAAAAAAGCAAAGAACATGTAAACATTGGGTATTTCTAAACTCAGGACAAAATTTGGAAACTATTTAGCATGAGTGTTTTTTGGTGGTTGCAGATGTGTAACAGATTTTGGGGGTCAAAGTTAGAAAAAGTGTGTTTTTTTCCATTTTTTCCTCATATTTTATATTTTTTTTATAGTAAATTATAAGATATGATGAAAATAATGGTATCTTTAGAAAGTCCATTTAATGGCGAGAAAAACGGTATATAATATGTGTGGGTACAGTAAATGAGTAAGAGGAAAATTACAGCTAAACACAAACACTGCAGAAATGTAAAAATAGCCTTGGTCCCAAACGGACAGAAAATGGAAAAGTGCTCTGGTCACTAAGGGGTTAAAGTAGAGGCATTAAGGTAAATGTCTATGCATAAGATACAACAGCAATGAACCAATAAAAAAATGTTTTAAATGCATTTAAACTTGGGATTGTGTTTTTTTGTTTTCACTCCACCTCTATCTTGAAAGATTTTGGACCTTGGCCCTGTAGAATTCTACGTAGTGATTGCTTGATCTTTGCAGGAACTCATTTACATACCTCCCTGGTAGACCACAGTAAAATAAATAAAATAAAATGATATATGTGGTCCGCAGATAAGAGCAAATTTTGCTAATAAAATGACAGATGGAATGGATGTTTTTTTGGTTTACAATGTGTAAGGAAATAAGTAGTTAATAATAATGAGTATTAATTTGTGACAGATTCTACTTTAGCTTCCCACTTTTATTTTTTTAATAATATAGATCTGGCTGATTTTCGAGAAACTTTTGCCAAGGCTAAGCACATAGCAGTGATTACAGGAGCTGGTGTTAGTGCTGAGAGTGGAGTTCCCACCTTCAGAGGAACTGGTGGATACTGGAGGAAATGGCAAGCCCAGGTAATACATTATACATTTGTAAAGCTTATTTACCTACTGTCATGAAAACCTCATGGTTTTTACAATGTTTCTTTCTTTTCTGGTGCGTTTCTCTGCTATTTACTACCCCTTATCAGAACCATCTAAGACAAGAAAAGACAATGTTTGGGGAAGAATTAGTTGTGTTACCTGGGAAAACACACACACACATTATTTGTTCATATATCACTTATTTGAAGCTTAGACATGCACATCACTAACTTAAAGGTATTTTCCAGAGCCTGGTACCAACCTGTGATAGCTGTAAAACCTGATATGGTTGATTAATGACAGTGTGTCACTGTTGCAGGGACCTGAGGTCATTGACAGGGCAACCGGCCTTGCATAGAAGTATACTTTAATAAGTAATAATACCTTGGAACAATAAAGAATGCAAAACATATGGTGTTGGTATAAAAATGTTCCCTGAGGCCTAAAAACTTGTTGGGGCCAGTCGGCAGGAAACTTAAGTGTATCTGGGAAATGTTATGTTACTACTTTAGAATGTAAGATCGTAAATGTGGGGGGCAGACTATCTCGCCCCCCTAACCCAGAGGGGCTGGCTTAGGAACCTGAGATAATTTTGTCATGCATATAGTTGTAAATAATTACACAATAATTTTGTCATTTTACATGGGAAACTGCATAAGTGTGGCCAATTTCTAATTCCATTTCTCCAACATTGGTGTGTCCGGTCCATGGCGTCATCCTTACTTGTGGGATATTCTCTTCCCCAACAGGAAATGGCAAAGAGTCCCAGCAAAGCTGGCCATATAGTCCCTCCTAGGCTCCGCCCACCCCAGTCATTCTCTTTGCCGTTGCACAGGCAACATCTCCACGGAGATGGTTAAGAGTTTTTTGGTGTTTAAATGTAGTTTTTATTCTTCTATCAAGTGTTTGTTATTTTAAAATAGTGCTGGTATGTACTATTTACTCTGAAACAGAAAAGGATGAAGATTTCTGTTTGTAAGAGGAAGATGATTTTAGCAGACAGTAACTAAAATCGATTGCTGTTTCCACATAGGACTGTTGAGATGAAGTAACTTCAGTTGGGGGAAACAGTTATCAGACTTTTCTGCTTAAGGTATGACTAGCCATATTTCTAACAAGACGATGTAATGCTGGAAGGCTGTCATTTCCCCTCATGGGGACCGGTAAGCCATTTTCTTAGTCAAACAAACAGAATAAAGGGCTTATTATGGGCTAAAAAACTGGTAGACATTTTTATGGGCTAAATCGATTGCTTTATTTGTGCATATTATTCAGATTTAGGCTAACAATTGGCATTTATAATCTTGGGGAACGCTTATAAAACGGCAGGCACTGTATTGGACACCTTTTTCTTCTGTTAAGTGTGATCAGTCCACGGGTCATCATTACTTCTAGGATATTACTCCTCCCCAACAGGAAGTGCAAGAGGATTCACCCAGCAGAGCTGTATATAGCTCCTCCCCTCTACGTCACTCCCAGTCATTCTCTTGCACCCAACGACTAGATAGGATGTGTGAGAGGACTATGGTGATTATACTTAGTTTTATATCTTCAATCAAAAGTTTGTTATTTTAAAATAGCACCGGAGTGTGTTATTATCTCTCTGGCAGAGTTTGAAGAAGAATCTACCAGAGTTTTTGTTATGATTTTAGCCGGAGTAGTTAAGATCATATTGCTGTTTCTCGGCCATCTGAGGAGAGGTAAACTTCAGATCAGGGGACAGCGGGCAGATGAATCTGCATAGAGGTATGTAGCAGTTTTTATTTTCTGACAATGGAATTGATGAGAAAATCCTGCCATACCGATATAATGCCATGTATGTATACTTTACACTTCAGTATTCTGGGGAATGGTACTTCACTAGAATTACACTGTATGAAATACATAAAGCTGTTTAATAACTAGAGATTATGTTTAACGTTTTTGCTGGAATGTAAAATCGTTTTCATTTGCTGAGGTACTGAGTGAATAAATGTTTGGGCACTATTTTTCCACTTGGCAGTTGCTTAATCTGTTTTCTGACAGTTTCTGTTCTCCCTCACTGCTGTGTGTGAGGGGGAGGGGCCGTTTTTTGGCGCTTTTACTAAGCATCAAATATTTCAGTCAGCAACTCATTGTATTCCCTGCATGATCCGGTTCATCTCTACAGAGCTCAGGGGTCTTCAAAACTTATTTTGAGGGAGGTAATTTCTCTCAGCAGAGCTGTGAGAATTATAGTTTGACTGAGATAAAAAAACGTTTATTCTGTAATTTGTTTCCTGCTTTCAGAATTTGTTATCTTTGCTAATGGGATTAAACCTTTGCTAAAGTTGTGTTGTTTACAAGGATTGAGGCTATAACTGTTTCAATTTATTAATTTTCAACTGTCATAAATCTTCTGTGCTTCTTAAAGGCACAGTACGTTTTAATATTATTCTAATTGAATTGTATTTCCAAGTTGCAAGTTTATTTGCTAGTGTGTTAAACATGTCTGATTCAGAGGATGATAACTGTGTCATTTGTTGCAATGCCAAAGTGGAGCCCAATAGAAATTTATGTACTAACTGTATTGATGCTACTTTAAATAAAAGTCAATCTGTACAAATTGAACAAATTTCACCAAACAACGAGGGGAGAGTTATGCCGACTAACTCGCCTCACGTGTCAGTACCTACATCTCCCGCTCAGAGGGAGGTGCGTGATATTGTAGCGCCGAGTACATCTGGGCGGCCATTACAAATCACATTACAGGATATGGCTACTGTTATGACTGAGGTTTTGGCTAAATTACCAGAACTAAGAGGTAAGCGTGATCACTCTGGGGTGAGAACAGAGTGCGCTGATAATATTAGGGCCATGTCAGACACTGCGTCACAGGTGGCAGAACATGAGGACGGAGAACTTCATTCTGTGGGTGACGGTTCTGATCCAAACAGACTGGATTCAGATATTTCAAATTTTAAATTTAAACTGGAAAACCTCCGTGTATTACTAGGGGAGGTGTTAGCGGCTCTGAATGATTGTAACACAGTTGCAATACCAGAGAAAATGTGTAGGTTGGATAAATATTTTGCGGTACCGACGAGTACTGAGGTTTTTCCTATACCTAAGAGACTTACTGAAATTGTTACTAAGGAGTGGGATAGACCCGGTGTGCCGTTCTCACCCCCTCCGATATTTAGAAAAATGTTTCCAATAGACGCCACCACAAGGGACTTATGGCAAACGGTCCCTAAGGTGGAGGGAGCAGTTTCTACCTTAGCTAAGCGTACCACTATCCCGGTGGAGGATAGCTGTGCTTTTTCAGATCCAATGGATAAAAAGTTAGAGGGTTACCTTAAGAAAATGTTTGTTCAACAAGGTTTTATATTGCAACCCCTTGCATGCATTGCGCCGATCACGGCTGCAGCGGCATTCTGGATTGAGTCTCTGGAAGAGAACATTGGTTCAGCTACTCTGGACGACATTACGGACAGGCTTAGAGTCCTTAAACTAGCTAATTCATTCATTTCGGAGGCCGTAGTACATCTTACTAAACTTACGGCGAAGAATTCAGGATTCGCCATTCAGGCACGCAGGGCGCTGTGGCTAAAATCCTGGTCAGCTGATGTTACTTCTAAGTCTAAATTGCTTAATATACCTTATTCGGGCCTGTGTTGAAAGAGATTATCGCTGACATTACAGGAGGTAAAGGCCATGCCCTGCCTCAGGACAAAGCCAAGACTAGACAGTCTAATTTTCGTTCCTTTCGTAATTTCAAAGCAGGAGCAGCATCAACTTCCTCTGCACCAAAACAGGAAGGAGCTGTTGCTCGCTACAGACAAGGCTGGAAACCTAACCAGTCCTGGAACAAGGGCAAGCAGACTAGGAAACCTGCTGCTGCCCCTAAAACAGCATGAATTGAGGGCCCCCGATCCGGGATCGGATCTAGTGGGGGGCAGACTTTCTCTCTTCGCCCAGGCTTGGGCAAGAGATGTTCAGGATCCCTGGGCGCTAGAGATAATATCTCAGGGATACCTACTGGACTTCAAATACTCTCCTCCAAGAGAGAGATTTCATCTGTCAAGATTGTCAACAATCCAGACAAAGAAAGAGGCGTTTCTACGCTGCGTACAAGAGCTCTTGTTAATGGGAGTAATCCATCCAGTTCCACGATCGGAACAGGGACAGGGGTTTTACTCAAATCTGTTTGTGGTTCCCAAAAAAGAGGGAACTTTCAGACCAATCCTGGACTTAAAGATCCTAAACAAATTCCTAAGAGTTCCATCGTTCAAGATGGAGACTATTCGGACAATTTTACCTATGATCCAAGAGGGTCAGTACATGACCACTGTAGATTTAAAAGATGCTTACCTTCACATACCGATTCACAAAGATCATTATCGGTACCTAAGGTTTGCCTTCCTAGACAGGCATTACCAGTTTGTGGCTCTTCCATTCGGATTGGCTACAGCTCCAAGAATCTTCACAAAGGTTCTGGGTGCTCTTCTGGCGGTACTAAGACCGCGGGGAATCTCGGTAGCTCCTTACCTAGACGACATTCTGATACAAGCTTCAAGCTTTCAAACTGCCAAGTCTCATACAGAGTTAGTGCTGGCATTTCTAAGGTCACATGGATGGAAGGTGAACGAAAAGAAAAGTTCACTCGTTCCACTCACAAGAGTTCCCTTCCTGGGGACTCTTATAGATTCTGTAGAAATGAAGATTTACCTGACAGAGGACAGGCTAACAAGACTTCAAAGTGCTTGCCGCACCCTTCATTCCATTCAACACCCGTCAGTGGCTCAATGCATGGAGGTAATCGGCTTAATGGTAGCGGCAATGGACATAGTACCCTTTGCACGCTTACACCTCAGACCACTACAACTGTGCATGCTAAGTCAGTGGAATGGGGATTACTCAGACTTATCCCCTTCTCTGAATCTGGATCAAGAGACCAGAAATTCTCTTCTATGGTGGCTTTCTCGGCCACATCTGTCCAGGGGGATGCCATTCAGCAGACCAGACTGGACAAT
This sequence comes from Bombina bombina, assembly GCF_027579735.1. Taxonomy (NCBI): domain Eukaryota; kingdom Metazoa; phylum Chordata; class Amphibia; order Anura; family Bombinatoridae; genus Bombina; species Bombina bombina. Next base: position 720,595,553 of record NC_069503.1, read on the forward strand.
TGTAACAACAGACGCCAGCCTTCTAGGTTGGGGTGCCGTCTGGAATTCTCTGAAGGCTCAGGGACAATGGAGTCAGGAGGAGAGTCTCCTGCCAATAAACATTCTGGAATTGAGAGCAGTTCTCAATGCCCTCCTGGCTTGGCCCCAGTTGACAACTCGGGGGTTCATCAGGTTTCAGTCGGACAACATCACGACTGTAGCTTACATCAACCATCAGGGAGGGACAAGAAGCTCCCTAGCTATGATGGAAGTATCAAAGATAATTCGCTGGGCAGAGTCTCACTCTTGCCACCTGTCAGCAATCCACATCCCGGGAGTGGAGAACTGGGAGGCGGATTTCTTAAGTCGTCAGACTTTTCATCCGGGGGAGTGGGAACTTCATCCGGAGGTCTTTGCCCAAATACTTCGACGTTGGGGCAAACCAGAGATAGATCTCATGGCGTCTCGACAGAACGCCAAGCTTCCTCGTTACGGGTCCAGATCCAGGGATCCAGGAGCAGTCCTGATAGATGCTCTGACAGCACCTTGGGACTTCAGGATGGCTTACGTGTTTCCACCCTTCCCGTTGCTTCCTCGATTGATTGCCAGAATCAAACAAGAGAGAGCATCAGTGATTCTAATAGCACCTGCGTGGCCACGCAGGACTTGGTATGCAGACCTGGTGGACATGTCATCCTGTCCACCTTGGTCTCTACCTCTGAAACAGGACCTTCTGATACAGGGTCCCTTCAAACATCAAAATCTAACTTCTCTGAAGCTGACTGCTTGGAAATTGAACGCTTGATTTTATCAAGACGTGGGTTTTCTGAGTCAGTTATTGATACCTTATTACAGGCTAGGAAACCTGTTACCAGAAAGATTTACCATAAGATATGGCGTAAATACCTATATTGGTGTGAATCCAAAGGTTACTCTTGGAGTAAGGTTAGGATTCCTAGGATATTGTCTTTTCTACAAGAAGGTTTAGAAAAGGGTTTATCTGCTAGTTCATTAAAGGGACAGATCTCAGCTCTGTCCATTCTGTTACACAAACGTCTGTCAGAAGTTCCTGACGTCCAGGCTTTTTGTCAGGCTTTGGCCAGGATTAAGCCTGTGTTTAAAACTGTTGCTCCACCATGGAGTTTAAACCTTGTTCTTAATGTTTTACAGGGCGTTCCGTTTGAACCCCTCCATTCCATTGATATAAAGTTGTTATCTTGGAAAGTTCTATTTTTAATGGCTATTTCCTCGGCTCGAAGAGTCTCTGAATTATCAGCCTTACATTGTGATTCTCCTTATTTGATTTTTCATTCGGATAAGGTTGTCCTGCGTACTAAACCTGGGTTCTTACCTAAGGTAGTTACTAACAGGAATATCAATCAAGAGATTGTTGTTCCTTCTTTATGCCCAAATCCTTCTTCAAAGAAGGAACGTCTACTGCACAACCTGGATGTAGTCCGTGCTCTAAAATTTTACTTACAGGCAACTAAGGAATTTCGACAAACGTCTTCTCTGTTTGTCATTTACTCTGGGCAGAGGAGAGGTCAAAAAGCTTCCGCTACCTCTCTTTCTTTTTGGCTTCGTAGCATAATTCGTTTAGCTTATGAGACTGCTGGACAGCAGCCTCCTGAAAGAATTACAGCTCATTCTACTAGAGCTGTGGCTTCCACTTGGGCCTTCAAGAATGAGGCCTCTGTTGAACAGATTTGCAAGGCTGCAACTTGGTCTTCGCTTCATACTTTTTCCAAATTTTACAAATTTGACACTTTTGCTTCATCGGAGGCTATTTTTGGGAGAAAGGTTCTTCAGGCAGTGGTTCCTTCTGTATAAAGAGCCTGCCTATCCCTCCCGTCATCCGTGTACTTTTGCTTTGGTATTGGTATCCCAGAAGTAATGATGACCCGTGGACTGATCACACTTAACAGAAGAAAACATAATTTATGCTTACCTGATAAATTCCTTTCTTCTGTAGTGTGATCAGTCCACGGCCCGCCCTGTTTTTAAGGCAGGTAAATATTTTTTAATTTATACTCCAGTCACCACTTCACCCTTGGCTTTTCCTTTCTCGTTGGTCCTTGGTCGAATGACTGGGAGTGACGTAGAGGGGAGGAGCTATATACAGCTCTGCTGGGTGAATCCTCTTGCACTTCCTGTTGGGGAGGAGTAATATCCCAGAAGTAATGATGACCCGTGGACTGATCACACTACAGAAGAAAGGAATTTATCAGGTAAGCATAAATTATGTTTTCAGTCAGGGGGCCTTTCTAGTCATAGACTGAGCCTCATTTTCGCGCCATTAATGCGCAGTTGTTTTTTGAGAGCAGGGCATGCAGATGCATGTGTGAGGATCTAAGAATCTCTGAAAAAGCTTTTAGAAGGCGTCATTTGGTATCGTATTCCCCTCAGGGCTTGGTTGGGTCTTAGCAAAGACTATATCTGGGACTGTATAGGGGTTAAATTGAAAAACGGCTCCAGTTCCGTTATTTTAAGGGTTAAAGCTCTGAAATTTGGTGTGCAATACTTTTAAGGCTTTAAGACACTGTGGTGAAATTTTGGTAATTTTTGAACAATTCCTTCATACTTTTTCACATATTCAGTAATAAAGTGTTTTCTGTTTGAAATTTAAAGTGACAGTAACGGTTTTATTTTAAAACGTTTTTTGTGGTTTGTTGACAAGTTTAAGCCTGTTTAACATGTCTGTACCTTCAGATAAACTATGTTCTATATGTATGAAAGCCAATGTGTCTCCCCATTTAAATTTATGTGATAATTGTGCCATAGCGTCCAAACAAAGTAAGGACAGTACTGCCACAGATAATGATATTGCCCAAGATGATTCCTCAAATGAGGGGAGTAAACATGATACTACACCAGTTTTGCCCATGCAGGAGGCCCCTAGTACATCTAGTGCGCCAATACTTATTACCATGCAACAATTAACGGCTGTAATGGATAACTCCATAGCAAATCTTTTATCCAAAATGCCTACTTATCAGAGAAAGCGCGATTGCTCTGTTATAAACAATGAAGAGCAAGAGGACGCTGATGATAATTGTTCTGTCATACCCTCACACCAATCTGAAGGGGCCATGAGGGAGGTTTTGTCTGATGGAGAAATTTCAGATTCAGGAAAAATTTCTCATCAAGCTGAACCTGATGTTGTGACATTTAAATTTAAATTAGAACATCTCCGTGCACTGCTTAAGGAGGTGTTATCTACTCTGGATGATTGTGACAATTTGGTCATTCCAGAGAAATTATGCAAGATGGACAGGTTCCTAGAGGTTCCGGTGCCCCCCGACGCTTTTCCTATACCCAAGCGGGTGGCGGACATAGTAAATAAAGAGTGGGAAAAGCCCGGCATACCTTTTGTTCCTCCCCCTATATTTAAGAAATTATTTCCTATGGTCGACCCCAGAAAGGACTTATGGTAGACAGTCCCTAAGGTTGAGGGGGCAGTTTCTACTCTAAACAAACGCACTACTATTCCTATTGAAGATAGTTGTGCTTTCAAAGATCCTATGGATAAAAAATTGGAAGGTTTGCTTAAAAAGATTTTTGTACAGCAAGGCTACCTTCTACAACCAATTTCATGCATTGTTCCTGTCACTACGGCAGCGTGGTTCTGGTTCGAGGAATTAGAAAAGTCGCTCAGTAGAGAAACTCCATATGAGGAGGTTATGGACAGAGTTCACGCACTTAAATTGGCTAATTCTTTTATTTTATATGCCGCTTTGCAATTAGCAAAATTAGCGGCGAAAAATTCAGGGTTTGCTATCGTGGCGCGCAGAGCGCTTTGGCTAAAGTCTTGGTCAGCGGATGTGTCATCCAAGACAAAATTGCTTAACATTCCTTTCAAAGGTAAAACTTTATTTGGACCTGATTTGAAAGAGATTATTTCAGACATCACTGGGGGAAAGGGCCACGCCCTTCCACAGGATAGGTCTTTTAAGGCTAAAAATAAGCCTAATTTTCGTCCCTTTCGCAGAAATGGACCAGCCTCTAATTCTGCATCCTCTAAGCAAGAGGGTAATGCCTCACAACCCAAACCAGCCTGGAAACCAATGCAAGGCTGGAACAAGGGTAAGCAGGCCAAGAAGCCTGCCACTGCTAACAAAACAGCATGAAGGAGTAGCCCCCGATCCGGGACCGGATCTGGTGGGGGGCAGACTCTCTCTCTTTGCTCAGGCTTGGGCAAGAGATGTTCAGGATCCTTGGGCGCTAGAAATAGTTTCTCAAGGTTATCTCCTGGAATTCAAGGAACTACCCCCAAGGGGAAGGTTCCACAAGTCTCACTTATCCTCAAACCAAATAAAGAGACAGGCATTCTTACATTGTGTAGAAGACCTGTTAAAGATGGGAGTGATACACCCAGTTCCAATAAAGGAACAAGGAATGGGATTTTATTCCAATCTGTTCGTAGTTCCCAAAAAAGAGGGAACGTTCAGACCAATTTTGGATTTGAAGATCCTAAACAAATTTCTCAGGGTACCATCGTTCAAAATGGAAACTATTCGAACGATTCTACCCACCATCCAGGAAAGTCAATTTATGACTACCGTGGATCTAAAGGATGCGTACCTACATATTCCTATCCACAAAGAACATCATCAGTTCCTAAGGTTCGCTTTTCTGGACAAACATTACCAGTTTGTGGCTCTTCCATTCGGATTAGCCACTGCTCCAAGGATTTTCACAAAGGTGCTAGGGTCCCTTCTAGCGGTTCTAAGACCAAGGGGCATTGCAGTAGTACCTTACTTGGACGACATTCTAATACATGCGTCGTCCCTGTCAAAAGCAAGGGCTCATACGGACATCGTTCTAGCCTTTCTCACATCTCACGTATGGAAGGTGAACAAAGAAAAGAGTTCTCTGTCCCCGTCAACAAGAGTTCCCTTCTTGGGAACAATAATAGATTCCTTAGAAATGAGGATTTTTCTGACAGAGGTCAGAAAATCAAAACTTCTAAGCTCTTGTCAAGTGCTTCATTCTGTTCCTCGTCCTTCCATAGCGCAGTGCATGGAAGTAGTAGGATTGATGGTTGCAACAATGGACATAGTTCCTTTTGCACAAATTCATCTAAGACCATTACAACTGTGCATGCTCAAACAGTGGAATGGGGATTATACAGACTTGTCTCCAATGATTCAAGTAGATCAAAAGACCAGAGATTCACTCCGTTGGTGGCTGACCCTGGACCATCTGTCCCAGGGAATGAGCTTCCGCAGGCCAGAGTGGGTCATTGTCACGACCGACGCCAGTCTAGTGGGCTGGGGTGCGGTCTGGGAATCCCTGAAAGCTCAGGGTCTATGGTCTCGGGAAGAGTCTCCTTCTCCCGATAAACATTCTGGAACTGAGAGCGATATTCAATGCTCTCAGAGCTTGGCCTCAACTAGCAAAGGCCAAATTCATAAGGTTCCAATCAGACAACATGACGACTGTTGCTTATATCAATCATCAGGGGGGAACAAAGAGTTCCCTGGCGATGAAAGAAGTGACCAAAATAATTCAATGGGCGGAGGATCACTCCTGCCACTTGTCTGCGATCCACATCCCAGGAGTGGAAAATTGGGAAGCGGATTTTCTGAGTCGTCAGACATTTCATCCGGGGGAGTGGGAACTCCATCCGGAAATCTTTGCCCAAATAATTCAATTATGGGGCATTCCAGACATGGATCTGATGGCGTCTCGTCAGAACTTCAAGGTTCCTTGCTACGGGTCCAGATCCAGGGATCCCAAGGCGACTCTAGTAGATGCACTAGTAGCACCTTGGACTTTCAACCTAGCTTACGTATTCCCACCGTTTCCTCTCATTCCCAGGCTGGTAGCCAGGATCAATCAGGAGAGGGCCTCGGTGATCTTGATAGCTCCTGCGTGGCCACGCAGGACTTGGTATGCAGACCTGGTGACTATGTCATCGGCTCCACCATGGAAGCTACCTTTGAGACAGGACCTTCTTGTTCAAGGTCCATTCGAACATCCAAATCTGGTCTCCCTCCAACTGACGGCTTGGAGATTGAACGCTTGATTCTATCAAAGCGTGGGTTTTCAGATTCTGTGATAGATACTCTGGTTCAGGCCAGAAAACCTGTAACTAGAAAAATTTACCATAAAATATGGAAAAAATATATCTGTTGGTGTGAATCCAAAGGATTCCCATGGAATAAGATAAAAATTCCTAAGATTCTCTCCTTTCTTCAAGAAGGTTTGGAGAAAGGATTATCTGCAAGTTCTCTAAAGGGACAGATCTCTGCTTTATCTGTCATACTACACAAAAGACTGGCAGCTGTGCCAGATGTTCAAGCATTTGTTCAGGCTCTGGTTAGGATCAAGCCTGTTTACAGACCTTTGACTCCTCCCTGGAGTCTAAATCTAGTTCTTTCTGTTCTTCAAGGGGTTCCGTTTGAACCCTTACATTCCATAGATATTAAGTTACTATCTTGGAAAGTTTTGTTTTTGGTTGCAATTTCTTCTGCTAGAAGAGTTTCAGAGTTATCTGCTCTGCAGTGTTCTCCTCCTTATCTGGTGTTCCATGCAGATAAGGTGGTTTTGCGTACTAAGCCTGGTTTTCTTCCTAAAGTTGTTTCTAACAAAAATTTTAACCAGGAGATAGTTGTACCTTCTTTGTGTCCGAATCCAGTTTCAAAGAAGGAACGTTTGTTACACAATTTGGACGTTGTCCGTGCTCTAAAGTTCTATTTAGAGGCTACTAAAGATTTCAGACAAACATCTTCCTTGTTTGTTGTTTATTCTGGTAAAAGGAGAGGTCAAAAAGCGACTTCTACCTCTTTCCTTTTGGCTTAAAAGCATTATCCGATTGGCTTATGAGACTGCCGGACGGCAGCCTCCTGAAAGAATCACAGCTCACTCCACTAGGACTGTGGCTTCCACATGGGCCTTCAAGAACGAGGCTTCTGTTGACCAGATATGTAAGGCAGCGACTTGGTCTTCACTGCACACTTTTGCCAAATTTTACAAATTTGATACTTTTGCTTCTTCGGAGGCTATTTTTGGGAGAAAGGTTTTGCAAGCTGTGGTGCCTTCCGTTTAGGTAACCTGATTTGCTCCCTCCCTTCATCCGTGTCCTAAAGCTTTGGTATTGGTTCCCACAAGTAAGGATGACGCCGTGGACCGGACACACCAATGTTGGAGAAAACAGAATTTATGCTTACCTGATAAATTACTTTCTCCAACGGTGTGTCCGGTCCACGGCCCGCCCTGGTTTTTTAATCAGGTCTGATGAATTATTTTCTCTAACTACAGTCACCACGGTACCATATGGTTTCTCCTATATTTCCTCCTGTCTGTCGGTCGAATGACTGGGGTGGGCGGAGCCTAGGAGGGACTATATGGCCAGCTTTGCTGGGACTCTGCCATTTCCTGTTGGGGAAGAGAATATCCCACAAGTAAGGATGACGCCGTGGACCGGACACACCGTTGGAGAAAGTAATTTATCAGGTAAGCATAAATTCTGTTTTCCCTGGAAACAGAAGACTATAATACATTGGGTAAAGTTACAGGTTTCGGTTATTCCTCATTTTTATTTTAAAAACTGTTTGCTGTGTGTAAATTGTTTAACATTTTTTATTTTATATAAATGCATGGTGACTCTTGTTTGCTCATAATAAATGCTCCTTTATTAAGTTTTGCCTTTGTCTAATATTTTAACCAAGTTACTGAAAGAGACTGGTAATATTAATACTGTTTTTTTAGATAGATTTTTACCATTGTCAGCAAAAAAAATCTACTCCTTATTTGAAATTCAGAGTAATTGCTATTGCATTGTATTTTTATTATGTAATTCTACTGCATTGAGGGGTCCTTTTAACTTTTCTTTTTTGGTGGCAGCATTTGGAGTTATAGATGCAGATAGGGGGTGGTTATAAAAGGGATTTATTTTGTACTTTCTGGAGATAGAATAGTTTAGAAAGTGTTTAACCCTTTCATCCCAGCATCTGTCACAGCCTGACCTACACAGTCTGATCAGGAGAGGCTGTACGTCACACCTACTTCTGTCTTAACTCAAGTTACCTGCAACTGGCAAGAGAATCAGCAGTGCCCAACTCCAGTCCCATTGGAAGGATAATTCTATTCACTTGCAGTTCATTAGGCAATACTAACCTTTAAAGGGACATGATAGTAATATAAATGTATTACTGTGTTGGTTTTCTTTTTAACAAACATTTCTGTGCCAAATAAACCAATTTATTGTATGGGAGTTGTCCCTGTGAGCCAGTGAGCAAGGGAGCAGTAGGTACTCAGTATCATTTGTACTTCCGGTTAATTTCACTTTAAATTTAAACAGCTTTTACTTTCTTTCTAATGACACTGTGAGTCCACAGATCAATTACTGTTGGGAATATCACTCCTGGCCAGCTGGAGGAGGCAAAGAGCACCACAACAAATTTGTTAAGTATCACTTCCCTACCCACAATCCCCCAGTCATTCTCTTTGCCTGCAATGCAAGGAGGAGGTTAAGTTTAGGTGTCTGATAAGAAGTTGACTTCAATCAAGATTTTGTTATTTTAAAGCAGAGCAGGTTTGCTCTGATCTTTTCTGGGGTCTAGCCGTAGCCCACATCAGTCTCTTCAGTAGGGCAGTGGTGGCTTTTGAGCACTTGGGTACTTGTGAGGTACAATCCTCTCTGTGATTTCTCAAGATTTTGCTGCCCTATTCAGAAAGCCTGAGTAAGCTTACTCAGATGCTTTCTTCTTCCACAGGTCCATGTGAGGTATGGGACCCTCTCAAACCAGGTAAGCTGACCTGCTGCCGTATTTATTTTTTTATTGAAAAGGGAGAATTTGGCACTTCTGCAGCTAGGTGCTGCATTATAGGGGATGTTTATTTAAGCCAGATTGAGAAAAGAGAAAGAGACTAGTATATATTATAGATTTCTACTGATTCACCTTGTCGGATAAAGCGAAGGATGAAAATTAGTAGTAGTACTTTAAGCAAAAATTAAATTCAAAAAACATAAGCAGAGACCCCAAAAGAATGGGTATGCTTAAAAAAGTTTGCTTTTATGTACTATCTGTAAATACTTGAATAAATATATATTAATATGTAACTTTTATTTGGAACAAAAAGCAGCAAAAAAAGGTTTTGAGCGCTACTTGTTGCTCACACACACACTTAAAAACACACCACCAGTGTGTGTGTGTGTGTATATATATATATATATATATATATATATATATATATATATATATATATATATATATAATTTATGTTTAAGCAAATATTGATTAAATAATAATAATGCTAGAGAGAGGAGTCTGATATATTTCCATAAGCACCAATGAGTACTGTGTCTTTAAATATCTTTTGTCTATAGCTCAGCTTGTATTGTCAGCTTTGTTCTATTCTTTGTTTACTAAGACCAGACACAACAATAACGGCGTCAACCATTCCTAGTGATACAAAGAGTGTACCACACTTTAGCAAAAATATATTATAATAAATTTTAAACTAATTCAACGCTAGCTTCTAATGTTATTTGTAACAACTGGAGGGCAGATTAAAATACAAAAAATCCCCTGACGCGGCCGCGTTTCACATTCGCTTCCTCAGAGGGGTACGCGTGGCTGCAAGATGAGCTCTCTTATGACGTAACTACATGCCCCCCCCATGCTAGTAGGTTATGTTAATAGGCTACTAAAGATGTCCGTCAAGCATGTTATGATGTCACAATGCCAGAATGTTCGTTGCCAAGAGAAATCGCATCTATTCCTTATTTTGCAACTACCGATTGGAATTTCAAGTACATTTTCAGAAACCAAATATGTTTGTACTTGCCGCTTATGAGTCTTTGCTAGACCCGCATATTATATGCGTGCCATTTTACTGAAACGCCTCCTGTGTTTACATATTGCGTATCTTATTCATGATTGGTGATAGGCAAAACGGAATCGGCATATCACTACCTTGTATCACACACGCCTCTTAAGTCAGAATGTTATATATTGAGTCAGTGGGCATTGTTTTGACAGAATAAAGATATGCTAGTACCAAATGATGATTTCTTTGTCAGTACGATATTTATGAAAATGTGTTTATAGAAAGAGACGGTGTATAGACTTATATATACTAAAGTGCTTAAAGACATTATATAGTATAGTGAACTTAATAACTAATTCACCACTTATAAGAAATTATACCTAAAATCTAATATAATACCATTTGCGAAATGTTCTATTAGTGATACGGCATCTTGACTAACCAGTCCACATAATAATTAGTGAAGTTAAAGTGTAAAAATGTAAAGAGATTATTTTTATAATCTTATAGTGAAAACATGAATATATATCTTGTTATATAAATAACGGAAAAAATGTGTAAAAAGTGATACTTTACTGGATCGAAACGTCAAACTAAATATCTTTGTTTCTCTTGTTAAGTGTATTCAGTCCACGGGCCATCCATTACTTATGGGATATATTCCCTTCCCAACAGGAAGTTGCAAGAGGATCACCCAAAGCAGAGCTGCTATATAGCTCCTCCCCTCACATGTCATACCCAGTCATTCTCTTGCAACCCTCAACATAGATGGAGGTCGTGAGAGGAGTGTGGTGTTTTATACTTTATTATTTCTTCAATCAAAAGTTTGTTATTTTTAAATGGCACCGGAGTGTGCTGTTTTTTTCTCAGGCAGTATTTGGAAGAAGAATCTGCCTGCGTTTTCTATGATCTTAGCAGAAGTAACTAAGATCCACTGGCTGTTCTCTCACATTCTGAGGAGTGGGGTAACTTCAGAAAGGGAATAGCGTGCGGGGTCTCCTGCAAATAAGGTATGTGCAGTAAAATATTTTTCTAAGGAATGGAATTGACTAAGAAAATACTGCTGATACCGATGTAATGTAAGTACAGCCTTAAATGCAGTGAAAGCGACTGGTATCAGGCTGATTAATGTATATGCAGTAAAGTAATTTTCTAAGGAATGGAATTTGACTAAGAAAATGCTACTAATACTGAAGTAATGTAATAAGCCTTAAAATGCAGTAGAAGGACTGGTATCAGGCTTATCAATAGAGATACATACTCTTTAAAAAAGGATGTTTAAAACGTTTGCTGGCATATTTAATCGTTTTTGTGAGGTACATTGGTGATAAAACTTATTGGGGCATGAATTTTTCCACATGGCTGACTTATATTTCTGCATAGAAACAGTTAACTGAGGCTCCCACTGTTGTAATAATGAGTGGGAGGGGCCTATTTTAGCGCTTTTTTGCGCAGTAAAAATTCAGTCTCAGTCTTCCTGCTTCTTCCTGCATGACCCAGGACGTCTCTAGAGAGCTCAAGGGACTTCAAAAGTCATTTTTAAGGGAGGTAATCAGTCACAGCAGACCTGTGACAGTGTGTTTGACTGTGTTAAAAAACGTTTTTTTCTCTATTGATTAACCCCTTAATACCCAAAACGGATAATCATCCATTTGCAAGTGGGTGCAATGCTCTGCTAACTTAATACATTTACTGTGAAAATTTGGTTGCTATAACTGATTTGGTTCATTGTTATTTCAACTGTGACAGTTTTTTGTGCTTCTTAAAGGCGCAGTAGCGTTTTCTATATTGCTTGTAAATTTATTTTAAAGTTTTTTCCAAGCTTGCTAGTCTCATTGCTAGTCTGTTTAAACATGTCTGACACAGATAAATCTGTTTGTTCACTATGTTTGAAGGCCAGTGTGGAGCCCCATATAAATATGTGTACTAAATGTATTGATTTCACTTTAAATAATAAAGGTCAGTCTTTATCTGTAAAGGAATTATCACCAGACAACGAGGGGGAAGTTATGCCGACTAACTCTCCTCACGTGTCAGTACCTTCGCCTCCCGCTCAGGAGGCGCGTGATATTGTGGCGCCAAGTACATCAGAGACGCCCATACAAATCACTTTACAAGACATGGCTACTATTATGAATAATACCTTGACAGAAGTATTATCTAAATTGCCAGAATTAAGAGGCAAGCGCGATTGCTCTGGGATAAGGACAGAGCGCGCTGGTACTGTGAGAGCCATGTCCGATACTGCGTCACAGTTTGCAGAACATGAGGACGGAGAGCTTCATTCTGTGGGTGACGGATCTGATCCAGGGAAACCGGATTCAGAGATCTCTAATTTTAAATTTAAGCTTGAGAACCTCCGTGTATTGCTAGGGGAGGTTTTAGCGGCTCTGAATGACTAACACAGTTGCAATTCCAGAGAATTTATGTAGGCTGGATAGATACTATGCGGTGCCGGTGTGTACTGACGTTTTTCCTATACCTAAAAGGCTTACAGAAATTATTAGCAAGGAGTGGGATAGACCCGGTGTGCCCTTTTCCCCACCTCCTATATTTAGGAAAATGTTTCCAATAGACGCCACTACACGGGTCTTATGGCAGACGGTCCCTAAGGTGGAGGGAGCAGTTTCTACTTTAGCTAAGCGTACCACTATCCCGGTGGAGGATAGTTGTGCTTTTTCAGATCCAATGGATAAAAAATTAGAAGGTTACCTTAAGAAAATGTTTGTTCAACAAGGTTTTATCTTACAGCCCCTTGCATGCATTGCGCCTGTCACTGCTGCGGCATTCTGGTTTGAGTCTCTAGAAGAGGCCATTCACACAGCTCCATTGGATGAAATTATGGACAAGCTTAAAGCACTTAAGCTAGCTAATGCATTTGTTTCTGATGCCATTGTACATTTAACTAAACTAACGGCTAAGAACTCCGGATTCGCCATCCAGGCGCGCAGAGCGCTATGGCTTAAGTCCTGGTCAGCTGACGTGACATCTAAATTGCTTAATATTCCTTTCAAGGGGCAAACCTTATTCGGGCCCGGCTTGAAAGAAATTATCGCTGACATTACTGGAGGTAAGGGTCATACTCTTCCTCAGGACAGGGCCAAATCAAAGGCCTAACAGTCTAATTTTCGTGCCTTTCGAAACTTCAAGGCAGGAGCAGCATCAACTTCCTCCGCTCCAAAACAGGAAGGAACTGTTGCTCGTTACAGACAGGCCTGGAAAACTAACCAGTCATGGAACAAGGGCAAGCAGGCCAGAAAACCTACTACTGCCCCTAAGACAGCATGAAGGGATGGCCCCCTATCCGGAAACGGATCTAGTAGGGGGCAGACTTTCTCTCTTCGCCCAGGCGTGGACAAGAGATGTCCAGGATCCCTGGGCGTTGGAGATCATATCTCAGGGATATCTTCTGGACTTCAAAGCTTCTCCTCCACAAGGGAGATTTCATCTTTCAAGGTTATCAGCAAACCAAATAAAGAAAGAGGCATTTCTACGCTGTGTACAAGACCTCCTAGTAATGGGGGTGATCCACCCAGTTCCGCGGACGGAACAAGGGCAAGGATTTTACTCATATCTGTTTGTGGTTCCCAAGAAAGAGGGAACCTTCAGACCAATCTTGGACTTAAAGATCTTAAACAAATTCCTCAGAGTTCCATCATTCAAAATGGAAACTATTCGAACCATCCTACCCATGATTCAAGAGGGTCAGTACATGACCACAGTGGACTTAAAGGATGCCTACCTTCACATACCGATTCACAAAGATCATTATCGGTACCTAAGATTTGCCTTTCTAGACAGGCATTACCAGTTTGTAGCTCTTCCCTTCGGATTAGCTACGGCCCCGAGGATTTTTACAAAGGTTCTGGGCTCACTTCTGGCGGTTCTAAGACCGCGAGGCATAGCGGTGGCTCCGTATCTAGACGACATTCTGATACAAGCGTCAAGTTTTCAAATTGCCAAGTCTCAAACAGAGATAGTTCTGGCATTTCTGAGGTCGCATGGGTGGAAGGTGAACGTGGAAAAGAGTTCTCTATTACCACTCACAAGAGTCTCCTTCCTAGGGACTCTTATAGATTCTGTAGAGATGAAAATTTACCTGACGGAGTCCAGGTTATCAAAACTTCTAAATGCTTGCCGTGTCCTTCATTCCATTCCACGCCCGTCTGTGGCTCAGTGCATGGAAGTAATCGGCTTAATGGTAGCGGCAATGGACATAGTGCCATTTGCGCGCCTGCATCTCAGACCGCTGCAATTATGCATGCTAAGTCAGTGGAATGGGGATTACACAGATTTGTCCCCTCTACTAAATCTGGATCAAGAGACCAGAGATTCTCTTCTCTGGTGGCTTTCTCGGGTCCATCTGTCCAAGGGTATGACCTTTCGCAGGCCAGATTGGATGATTGTAACAACAGATGCCAGCCTTCTAGGTTGGGGCGCAGTCTGGAACTCCCTGAAGGCTCAGGGATCGTGGACTCAGGAGGAGAAACTCCTCCCAATAAATATTCTGGAGTTAAGAGCAATATTCAATGCTCTTCTAGCTTGGCCTCAGTTAGCAACACTGAGGTTCATCAGATTTCAGTCGGACAACATCACGACTGTGGCTTACATCAACCATCAAGGGGGAACCAGGAGTTCCCTAGCAATGTTAGAAGTCTCAAGGATAATTCGCTGGGCAGAGTCTCACTCTTGCCACCTGTCAGCGATTTACATCCCAGGCGTGGAGAACTGGGAGGCGGACTTTCTAAGTCGCCAGACTTATCATCCGGGGGAGTGGGAACTTCATCCTGAGGTGTTCAGTCAGCTGGTTCATCGTTGGGGCAAACCAGAACTGGATCTCATGGCGTCTCGCCAGAACGCCAAGCTTCCTCGTTACGGATCCAGGTCCAGGGACCCGGGAGCGGCGCTGATAGATGCTCTAGCAGCCCCTTGGGTTTTCAACATGGCTTATGTTTTCCACCGTTTCCGCTGCTGCCTCGACTGATTGCCAAGATTAAACAGGAGAGAGCATCGGTGATTCTGATAGCGCCTGCGTGGCCACGCAGGACCTGGTATGCAGACCTAGTGGACATGTCGTCCTGTCCACCATGGTCCCTGCCTCTGAGGCAGGACCTTCTAATACAAGGTCCTTTCAACCATCCAAATCTAATTTCTCTGAGGCTGACTGCATGGAGATTGAACGCTTGATCCAATCAAAGCGTGGCTTCTCGGAGTCAGTTATTGATCCCTTAATACAGGCACGGAAGCCTGTTACCAGAAAAATTTACCATAAGATATGGCGTAAATATTTATATTGGTGCGAATCCAAGAGTTACTCATGGAGTAAGGTTAGGATTCCTAGGATATTGTCCTTTCTACAAGAGGGTTTAGAAAAGGGCTTATCTGCTAGTTCGTTAAAGGGACAGATTTCTGCTCTGTCTATTCTCTTACACAAACGTCTGGCAGAAGTTCCAGACGTCCAGGATTTTTGTCAGGCTTTGGCTAGGATTAAGCCTGTGTTTAAGACTGTTGCTCCGCCATGGAGCTTAAACTTAGTTCTTAAAGTTCTTCAAGGTGTTCCGTTTGAACCCCTTCATTCCATTGATATTAAGCTTTTATCTTGGAAAGTTCTGTTTTTGATGGCTATTTCCTCGGCTCGAAGAGTCTCTGAGTTATCTGCCTTACATTGTGATTCTCCTTATCTGATTTTCCATTCAGACAAGGTAGTTCTGCGTACTAAACCTGGGTTTTTACCTAAGGTAGTTTCTAACAGGAATATCAATCAGGAGATTGTTGTTCCATCATTATGTCCTAATCCTTCTTCAAAGAAGGAACGACTTTTGCATAATCTGGACGTAGTCCGTGCCCTGAAGTTCTATTTAAAGGCAACTAAAGATTTTCGTCAAATTCTTCCCTGTTTGTCGTTTACTCTGGACAGAGGAGAGGTCAAAAAGCTTCGGCAACCTCTCTCTCCTTTTGGCTTCGTAGCATAATACGTTTAGCCTATGAGACTGCTGGACAGCAGCCCCCTGAAAGAATTACAGCTCATTCCACTAGAGCTGTGGCTTCCACCTGGGCCTTTAAGAATGAGGCCTCTGTTGAACAGATTTGCAAGGCTGCGACTTGGTCTTCGCTTCACACCTTTTCAAAATTTTACAAATTTGACACTTTTGCTTCTTCGGAGGCTGTTTTTGGGAGAAAGGTTCTACAGGCAGTGGTTCCTTCCGTTTAAGTTCCTGCCTTGTCCCTCCCATCATCCGTGTACTTTAGCTTTGGTATTGGTATCCCATAAGTAATGGATGACCCGTGGACTGAATACACTTAACAAGAGAAAACATAATTTATGCTTACCTGATAAATTTATTTCTCTTGTAGTGTATTCAGTCCACGGCCCGCCCTGTCTTTTTTAAGGCAGATCTAAATTTTAATTAAAACTCCAGTCACCACTGCACCCTATGGTTTCTCCTTTCTTGTCTTGTTTCGGTCGAATGACTGGATATGACATGTGAGGGGAGGAGCTATATAGCAGCTCTGCTTTGGGTGATCCTCTTGCAACTTCCTATTGGGAAGGGAATATATCCCATAAGTAATGGATGACCCGTGGACTGAATACACTACAAGAGAAATAAATTTATCAGGTAAGCATAAATGATTATGTTTTCTACCTACATGTGATATGTGTGTATCTATTGACACGTTATAAGTATACATTATAGTTGTTATCATTCATTCCATATAGTTTAACATAGTTTAATAAATAAATCCATTTGCACTCCATTCTCAGTAAAATGGCACGCATATAATATGCGGATCTAGCAAAGACTCATAAGCGGCAAGTACAAATCATATTTGGTTTCTGAATATACTTGAAATTCCTAATCGGTAGTTGTAAAATAAGGATTAGATGCTATTTCTCTTGGCAACTAACGTTCTGGCATTGTGACATCATAACATGCTTGACTGACATCTATAGTAGCCTATTAACATAAGAGCTGGTAACCTACCAACATTGGGAGGCATGTACTTACAATGTACTTAAATGTACTTAAAGATTTTTAAAGACACAGTACTCATTGGTGCTACTGGAAATATATCAGCCTCCTCTCTCTAGCATTATTATTTAATCTATATTTGCTTCAACATAAGTTAATATAAATATATATATATATATATATATATATATATATATATATACATACACATACACATACACACACACTGTGTGTTTTTAATTGTGTGTGTGTGAGCAACAAGTAGCTCTCAAAACTTTTTTTGCTGTTTTTTTTTTTTTTTTAAACAAAAGCCAAAAAAAAGTTACATATCCTTATTCAAGTATTTACAAATTATTTTTTTTTCTGGGTCAATATTACACTCCGGTTAGGTTCCGGTTTGTGTGATTTGCATAGTTTGTTTTTTTATTTTATTAGCGTGTGGACTCGGCTCCATTATACTGTGAGTCTGCTCTTGTCTAAAAGGGGGAGGTTCCCTGCTAGGGAGCGGGTAATCCTATTGGCGCACTTTCTGGGGCTCTGTCGGCTGCTGTGTATGACGCAGTTGTCAGTTCCGTTTTAGTGCTGCCGTTGCGAGATTGGATCGTTGGAAATATCAGTCAGGCTTCAGGACAAGTAGGTGCCTGGGGTTCTTTAAAAGGCTAGCGTGTTGTGAAAATATTTAAACAATATTTAAAGGCACAGTATTTTTCATTAAGTTAAAATAAATTAAATATATATTTTTGCCTTTGTCAATTTTAATAAGATGGACCAAGAAGCCTTACAGACTGTTACTTATCATCTTTGTTATGATGCTCAGGTGGAACCCCAGTTCCTTTTTGTTCCTCTTGTATAGAGAGAACTTTAAAGGGCCACTGTAAGTAAATATTTTCTATGCCTGTTACTAACTAACTACCCCAAATACACTTTTTATCAATAGCATTTCATTATCATATCTCTACCGTATATCAGAAATCTTGTCTGCAAATTTAATTGTTTTCCAAACCCACTCCGTGGGTATCCTTTGCTCTGTACCAATCCGTTTACAATACCTAGGTTTCAAAATGGCGCTTTAAACACAATTTCATTGGTTTAAGTATTTTGAACACACAGTGCTGAAAATAGTGGGCAGGATAACGTGACATCATCGGGGAATAAAAGATATAACTTTTATAACGTTATGAAACTTCATTTTGGAGAAAATATAGGTCAGTAGGTTTTAATTAATGTTTATTAACTTTAATATGTTAGTTGTTTGTCTTTAAAAATTATAACAGAAAGTAATCCTTTAAGTTTTAAAGCGAAAAGATTTTTGATTTTGAGCCACCATTAATTCAAGCGGATGCTGTTCAGGGGTCTCCTGAAGTAGTTATGCTGCAGCTTTCTCCTCAGGCGTCCCAATCTGTTCAGTCTCCACAGGCAGTGCCCTGCGTTTCCTCTCACAATCCGGCAGGATTTTCTTTGCAGGACATTGCTACTCGGGTATCTGACGCATTATCTACTTTTCCCATGTTACAAAAGGGCTGTAAAAAGAAACGTAAGGATTCAGTAAATAAGGTTTCTGATCTGGTTGTGGCTACCCAGGGTAGTTCGTCTCAGAAGTCTGAGGACAAAGATACTTCGGTAGCGTCTGAGGGTGAGATCTCAGATTCAGATAGTATAATTCCTTCCTCTGATGCTGCAGTGGTATTTTTAAGATTCAAGCTAAAACACCTCTGTATGCTTCTTAAGGAGGTATTGGCTACCTTGTACGACTCCGACATGAAGGTCGTGGTCAATCCTAAGAAGTCCAGTAAGATGAACAAATACTTTGATGTTCCCTCCACGGTGGAGGTTTTCCCTGTTCCAGACCGTGCAACAGAGATTATTGCATGGGAGTAGGAGAGACCTGGTATTCCTTTTTCTCCATCTCCTATTTTCAGTAAGATGTTTCCTATAGCTGATTCCATTAAGGATTCGTGGCAGACGGTTCCTAAAGTAGAAGGAGTGATTTCCACCTTAGCTAAGAGGACCTCTATTCCCATAGAGGAGATTTGTTCTTTTGAGGATCCAATGGATAAGAAGTTGGAGGCCTTACTAAGAAGATGTATGTTCACCAGGGTCTCCAATGGCAGCCTGTGGTATGTATTGCCACTGTCACTAGTGCTGCTGCTTACTGGTTTGATGCATTGTCTGATTCTATTCAGACAGATACTCCTCTTGAGGAGATTCAGGACAGTATTAAGGCTCTTAAGTAAGCCAATATCTTTATTACGGATGCTTCCTTGCAAGTCATCAAGTTGGGAGAAAAAATATCTGGTTTTGCTGTACTAGCTCGCAGGGCTCTATGGTTGAAGCTTTGGTCCACGGATGTTTAATCTAAATCCAAACATTTGGCGATTCCTTTCAAGGGTAAGACCTTGTTTGGAGGAAAAGGACATTTTCTCCCTCAGGATAAGAGAAATAAACAGAAAGGGCGTCAGAGTAATTTTTGTTCCTTCCGAAATAAACCCCCCCTCCCCCTCTTCCAAGCAGGAATAGTCCAAGCCTTCCTGGAAGTCCAGTCAGTCCTGGAACAAGGGGAAGTAATCTAAGAAGCCTGCAAATGACTCAAAGTCAGCATAAAGGGCCTGCCCCGATCCGGGAGCGGATCCTGTAGGTGGCAGACTTTCTTTATACGCTCAGGCTTGGATTCGGGATGTTCCGGATCCCTGGGCTGTGGACATCGTATCCCAGGGATACAAACTAGATTGGAAGACCTTTCCTCCCAGAGGCAGGTTCCTCCTCTCAAGATTATCTGTAGACCAGATAAAAAGAGAGGCGTTCTTAAACTGTGTCGAGGATCTGTCTGCTCTGGGAGTAATAGTTCCAGTTCCAATACTGGAACAGGGTCAGGGATTCTACTCCAATCTGTTTGTTTGTGGTTCAAAAGAAAAAGTGAACTTTCTGACTAATTTTAGACCTCAAATGTCTAAGCAAGTTTCTAAGAGTACCATCCTTCAAGATCAGGAGGGGCAGTTTATGACAACCATGGATCTAAAGGATGCATATCTTCATGTTCCCATCCACAAGGACCATCACAAGTTTCTGAGATTCGCTTTTCTGGACAAACACTTCCAGTTTGTGACTCTTCCATTCAGCCTTGCCACAGCTCCCAGAATTTTTTCAAAAGTTCTGGGTGCTCTGTTGGCGGTTATCAGGTCGCAGGGCATTGCTGTGGCGCCATATCTGGACAACATTCTTGTTTAGACGCCGTCTTTTCAACAAGCAAACTCTCATACAGAGATCTTGTTGTCTTTTCTTGGCTCCAACAGTTGGAAGGTGAATCTGGGTAAAAGTTCCTTGGTTCCGGCTACAAGGGTAGTATTCTTAAAGACCATAATACACTCCCTATCAATAAAGATATTTCTGACAGAGGTCAGAAAGACAAAGATTTTCGACTCTTGCCTTACCCTTCAGTCATCTCTTCGGCTGTCAGTGGCTCAATATATGGAGGTAATTGGTCTGATGGTAGCTGCCATGGACATCATTCCGTTTGCTCGGTTCCACCTCAGACCTCTGCAGTTATGCATGCTCAGGCAATAGAACGGGGACTCCGCAAATACATCTGGATTAGGCGACAAGGGAATAACTTCCATGGTGGTTGTCTCAGGATCACCGTTCCCAGGGAACTTGCTTTCAAAGACCTTCCTGGTTGATTGTGACCATGGATGCCAGCCCTGCTCGGTTGGGGAGCAGTCTGGGGCTCATCGAAAGCTCAGGGTCTATGGACTTGGGAGGAATTAGTTCTCCCCATAAACATCCTAGAGCTGAGAGCGATCTTCAATGCTCTACTGGCCTGGCCTCGGTTAATTTCACCCCGGTTTACATAACATCAGTGGCTTACATCAACCACCAGGGAGGAACTTGGAGTTCTTTGGCCATGAAAGAGGTGGCCAGAATTCAGTGGGCGGAGACCCACACCTGCGTTCTATCTGCTATCCACATTCCAGGAGTGGACAATTGGGAAGCGGATTTTCTGAGCCGACAGACTTTTCATCCCGGGGAGTGGGAATTCCATCCGGAGGTGTTTTCCAGCTTGACCCTCAAGTGGGGGAAGCCGGAGCTGGATCTCATGGCATCTCGACACAATGCCAAACTCCGTAGTACGGGTCGAGGTCAAGGGATCCACAGGCTGTATTGATAGATGCTTTGGCGGTTCCTTGGAATTTCAGTCTAGCGTACCTGTTTCCTTTGTTCGCTCTCCTTCCACGGGTCATTGCTTGAATCAAACAGGAGAGGGCGTTGGTGATTCTCATTGCACCGGTGTGGCCTCAAAGGATCTGGTATGCAGACCTAGTGGAGATGTGATCTCTTCCACCTTGGAGACTTCCACTGAGGAAGGACCTTCTACTTCAAGGGCCCTTCCTTCATCCAAATCTCGTTTCTCTGAAGCTGACTGCTTGGAGATTGGACGCTTAATTTTATCTAAGCACAGGTTTTTCTGAGTTGGTCATTGAGACCTTGATCCAGACTCGTAAGCCTGTGACTAGAAGGATTTACCATAAGATATGGCGTAAATATCTGTACTGGTGTGAATCCAAGGGTTTCTCGTGGAGTAGAGTAAGAATCCCTAGGATGTTGTCCTTTCTCCAGGAAGGTCTGGAGAAGGGTTTGTCTGCGAGTACTTTGAAGGTTCAAATATATCTGCCTTGTCTATTTTATTGCATAATTATCTGGCGGATGTGCCAGATGTGCAATCATTCTGTCAGGCCTTGGTCAGAATCGGGCCTGTGTTTAAACCTGTTGCTCCTCCCTGGAGTATTAACCATGTTCTTAAAGTTCCTCAGCAGGCTCCGTTTGAGCCCATGCTATCATGTTATCAGGGAAAGTTTTGTTTCTTGTTGCAATTTCTTCTGCTCAAAGAGTTTCTGAACTCTGTGTTGCAGTGTGAATCCCCTTACCTTATCTTTCATTCGGATAAGGTGGTTCTGTGTACTAAGTTAGGTTTCCTTCCTAAAGTGGTTTCGGATAGGAATATTAATCAGGAAATTGTTGTTCCTTCTTTTTTTCTTTTAAATAGTGTTTATTGACAGTTTTACAATTAACACATACAGAAAAATAGATAGCAGAGACCAGTAAATATACATCTACAAATAAATTCACTGCATTTCTTTACTAATCGCTTCAGTAAGAGTGATTAAAAAGGGGGAGGGGTGAGGAGGGAGGAAGGGAGAAGGGGATCAGAAAAAGGATCAAGGGGATCGGAGATAAAGGGGCTAAAAAAAAAAAAAAAAAGGGGAATGATATAGCAGAACCACCTTGCACTTAATTTAGTTGAAGATAGTAAAATGTGTCCAGGATAATTATCAGATCTAGCGTTGTACGAGTGTTGAAGGGATACCTCTATAGGTTCATGACATTCTCTGTTCCCACAGAAAAATAATATCTAATATAAAGTCTTTCTTCCCTAAAAAACAATAATATCTCTTTTCCATTGATAATGTATGTGTTACCTCAATTACCCACTGGTTAAAAGTGTGTGGGGGGGTGTTTGTTTCCAAAGTCTAGGTATAATACGTTTGGCACATGTGAGCATCAATTGTAGAAGTTTTTTGCAATAAATACACTGCAGTCTAGGGACTTGATTTAGTAAAATCATTGATGCTGAGAGAGAAAGCTGTGTGCTTAAAGTAAGGTTAATGCAACGCTCAACTTGGGCCCAAATATTTGATAGTTTATTGCAGGACCACCATATATGAGAGAGTGTGCCTGTTTCACCACAACGCCTCCAACAGCTAGAGTTAGCTCCTGGGTACATTTCATTTAAATTTTGGGGTGTGAGGTATCAACGTGAGATGATTTTATAATTAAGTTCAGTCAATGTGAGTGAGGTCGAAGAGGAGTGAGTCATGCAAAAACCTCGTAACCAAGCGTCATTCGGGATCTGAACCTGGAGCTCAGCTTCCCATTTAGAAGTATAGGAGGGTAATCTAATTGTGTGTAGAGCTCTTAGTAACTTGTGTGTGATGGAGAGGTGGGATTTATGGATATCCTTTGTAAGGCATAGTTTTTCGAAGGGATTGAGTGGACGAATGCAGTCGTTTCTATGGGGGCCATTAAAATCGCTTGTCGGATTTGGAAGTAGGAGAACCAGCTATGAAAAGGGGAACCTATTGAATCTCTCAGAACAGTTCTACCTTTTATTCAGGATGAATCTATAAGTAGAAATATAGGCATGTTTTTATAGGAAGCTTCCTCAGTTTCGTACTTAAACTGGTGCTGGGTTAAAAAAAAGGGTATTATTCAGTAATGGGGTCATTGGTGAGATTGGTGTAGAGAGGGTATTTGGGTGTTGGATAAGAGAGTCCCAAACAGTTAATGTGGCCTTAATACATTCATTAGCTTTGGTCAGGGGAGGTCGATGAGATTTAGGAAGCCAGCATATATCTCGCATTCCGCTTTGTTTAAGTAAGACTGCTTCTATTTGGATCAATACTTTGGAAGGGGGATTATGATTCCATGAGACTATACGTGTCAGGTGTGTTGCCTTATGGTACAGTGTTAAATTTGGAACATTTAGGCCTCCCTCCTCTCTTCTCAAATACATGGTGTTGCGTGACACTCTTGGCTTTTTATATGCCCAGATAAAAGATTCTAACATCCTCTATTGGGTGCCCAGATAATGTTTCGGTATTATTATAGGGAGAGCTTGAAATATATATAGATATTTAGGAATTATAATCATTTTTATTGTATTTATTTGGCCTGTCCAAGAAAGGTGACCTTGTTTATGCCATGTGTGCAGTAAGGAGAAAACATTGGTTTGAAGTATCATATAATTATCGTGGAACAAATCTTGAGGGTTTTTTGGGATATTCAATCCCAGGTATCTAAGGGTATCTGTGACAGAGAAGGGAGTTTTGTGTAAAATATAGTCTAATTCTACTTAGTTTATATGAAGAGGAATAATGCTGGATTTCTCCATATTTATTGAATAATTAGAGAATTGTTTATATGTCTCCAGGACTTGTATCAAGGCTGGTAGGGAGGTTAACGGTGTTTGCAGAGTGAAGATAATGTCATCTGCAAAAAGAAGACATGTTTGCTGAATATTGCCAAAAGTGATGCCTGTAATATTTGGGTTGTTTCTTATCTGGATGGCTAAGATTTCTACCGTAATGACGAATAAGAGAGGGGAAAGCGGGCACCCCTGCCGGGTGCCATTAGATATTGGGAAAGCCTGTGAAATTGTGTCATTAACTTTAATAAAGGCTTGAGGGTTATTATATAATGCTTGCACTCTGGATAAGAATTTGTCTGAGAGACCAAATTTTGACAGGGCCGACCACATAAACTGCCAGTCGACCCTGTCAAAGGCCTTCTCGGCATCGGTGGAAAGAAGCACCAGAGGGCTCTTTTAGATCATGGGAAGTGTATATTGTATGGAGTAGTCTAGTGGTATTGTCTTTTTGCTTCACGTCCCTTGATAAAACCAACCTGGTCCAGATGGATAACCTTCGGTAAAATATGGCTGAGGCAGTTTGCCAAAATCTTAGCATATATTTTAATATTGACGTTTAATAAAGAAATCGGTCTGTAGTTTCCCACAATATCCCTAGGCTTATCTGGTTTTGGAATCACTGTTATCATTGCGTCTAAGAGGGACTGGGGGAACGTAAGTCCTTGATCTATAGACTGGAATAATTCCTGTATGTGGGGGCCAATATTACCTATTAATAATTGGTAGAATTTGGTAGGGAGACCATCCGGACCGGTGGACTTGCTATTTGGAAGGGATTTAATTGTATTTGCAATTTCTTGCAAAGAAATGGGGGAGTCCAACATAGTCAGATCTTCCTCAGGGATTGATGGAACATGTATTGGGTCCAGATACGATTTCAACCTGTTTTGCTTTTCCTGATCATTTGTGTTGTTAATATTATACAGTGAAGTATAGTATGTGACAAAGCTATTAATTATATCTTCATTCTTGGTGTACGTTTCTCCTGTGTTATTTTTAATAGAGTGGATATATGAGGTGAGTCTCTGCTTTTTCAAAAATCTGGCCAGTATTCTTCCCACCTTATTTGATTCCACAAAAAATTTTGCGTTAGTTGTCATAGCCCGCATATGTGCATTTTCGATTAGAAATTTATTAAGGTTATCCCTAGCTTCTTTTACTTCTGTCAGTTTTTGTAGGGATTTCGGATCTTTTTTATGCAGGTTTTCCCTATCTAGGAGAATGCTGGACAGAGAGTCAAACTGGGCAGATCTCTGTTTTTTAAGTTTTGCTGTTAGTTGTATAATGACCCCCCCTAATATAGCACTTGTAGGACTCCCAATTATTTGCAACATTTGTATCAGAGGAGATATTGAATAAGAAGTATTCATCTGTATATTTAATTAGTTGGTCGATGATTTCGTTATCTGTAAGAATGTATTCGTTTAGTCTCCAATTCAGTCTGTGTCTGGGTTTATTTGTCCATTTAAAGATAGATTTAACTAGACTGTGATCTGACCATGAGGTGTGTGAAATCTTTGAGTCAACGAGATTCGTCAGGAAAGCTTGGTCACAAAATATATAGTCGAGTCTGGTATACGATCGTTGTGGGTGGGAAAAAAGGTATAGTCTTTGGTGGAAGTGTGTACTGTTCTCCATGTGTCAAACAGGTTGAGTGAATGAAGTAATGCATTATTGTTCTTAATCTGTGAATATCTTAGATAAGAATGGCCTGTGGATGTATCTAGTACGGGATCTGAAGGAAAATTAAAGTCTCCACCTAGTAAGATGGGGCCCTTAGCTATGTCAAGTAATTTGTTTACGACTTTGAGGAAGAAGCAGGAAGTAGGTCTAATTGGGGCATACATGTTTGCAAGTGTAATGGGTTTACCATAGTAAAGGCCTACCAGTATCAGGATCCTGCCTTCAGAGTCATTAAATTGCTGAAGTAGCTCAAATGATGTGTTGCGTTTGATCAGAGTACAAACCCCATTGTGTCATGTTGGGCCTGAGCTAAAATAATATTTGCCATAATATTTAGATGAGTGTGGGCTCGTGATTCCTCTTAAAGTGGGTTTCCTGGATCATTATGATATCTAAATTCTTTTTAGGGAAGTCATGGAGGGCGATTGAACGTTTTTCAGCTGATAGAAATCCTTTCACGTTCTGGGTAGCAATGGTAATTGACCCTTCATACAAGCGGGTGGACATTGTGGATGTTACGAATATATGTACTATCTAAGAGAGAGCAATTTAAAAGTGCAAGGGTGAAAATAGGGTATAGTTAACGAGTGAGTGGTTGGTGAGTTGATGCAAGAGATAAAAAGTTAATTCTGAAAAATTACTATAATGTCAGAAGTCCTTTAAAAGAAGTAACTGACTTAGAGTTGGTGGAGGCTTTTGGGCAAGCTGGGCATGTGTTTGCTAAAAAGTAGAAGGAAAGGGATATAGAAAATGGAGGAAATTGGAGGAGGAGGAAAAAAGAAGAGAGAAAAAAGAAAGCAGCAAATATTATATATTAACATGTGGACCATTATTAATCTAGGTGAAGTACTCCAAATATCATAATGCCTTGTAGTGAAAATGTGGAAGCATACAGCAGTTTCATAACACAAAATAACCTTTCAATATTCAGTAACTTGTGAATAGGTCTTTAGGAGAGTTCTATAGGTAGTCATTGCAAAATCTCTGACAGATTATCAGCATTTATAATAATGTCGGTCAATTAGCTATCGGGGAGGGGACTATCTGTGTCTGCAATACCAGTTAAGCAAATTGTATACAACAGAGCCAAAGGGAAATTTACTATTACCTATTAAAAAGTGCCATCTTGGCGTAACATATTCATTTGTGGTATATAGAGTATTAGTGATTCTGGAACCTGTTCCAGCATTATTGCAATGTGAGAGGGGCCCTTGCCCCCAAGTAATATTTAAAGTAAGAGCTCGCTGTTGTAAGTATTTTCACAATAATCTGAGTTTAGAGAGTTAATGCAGCAGTATAACTACCTACAAAGGATTGGGGATGTCTGCAGCGGGGTTCATGGGCCCCCTTAGGTAAATATAACAAGGCCTATATGAATCTCAGGGTAGTTTATAACCAAACCTATTCCAACAACGATATTTATATGGGTAACATAGGCCTTCAAACAAAAATTCAAACAAAATTAACATAACATGGTGCAGTCAATATTTAGATATAGTCTCTTTGGTACCTAGAAGGAGAATCAGATTAGTGAAAACAAAGATATTATGCTATTGACATTTAACACCCTGTTCTTTTTCAAGATTTACATTTAATACAAGGCCTAACAACAGATTTGGGAAAGGCTACTGCGATAATACAATACAGGAGGAAGTTGGTACAGGTGTAATGTTTAAGATAGGGGTCTCGGATCTATATTAAAAATAGTTTTTGGGAGTCTATCAATTTAATCGGCCAAACCATGTCAACACAAACAAGCATAACTCAGAAATTAGAAACAATATCATATAGTTACGTGTCCCTTTTCAAGGTGGTTCTTCTTCAACATCATTATTATTATTGGTTTGTCTTCTTTTATTCTGTGGTGCTGTGGATTCTGCCCAAAGTCGCCTCTGTGATTTAGAAGCCTCATGTCTGGTTGATGCTGATGGTCGTGGAGTTGCTTCTTGTGATTCTGGCGTTGGTATTCCTAATTGTTGGCAGAATTGCTCGGCATCAGGCATTCAAATTTTTTCCTGTTTTTAACAGCTATAACTAAGGTTGGAAACCCCCACCTGTATGGAATCTTCAAAGCACGGAGGTGGGATGTTGAAAAAGAGAAATCTCTCCTTTTTTGAAGCGTCCTTGAGGATAAGTCCTGAAACACTTGTATTCGGTGGCCTTGGTACATATTGGATGTTTGTTTTCTTGAATAATTGTAAATAGTTTCCCTGTGTTGAAAAGTTTGGAAATGAACAATGATATCACGAGGAGGTGAGCCTTCAGATGGTTTAGGGCGTAGGGATCTATGAGCCCTATCAAGTATAATGTCTGAAAAAGTTCCTGAATTGTTCTTTATTAGATCTGTGAAAAAAGACTGTAGATAGTCCTGAATCTCATTTCCTTGCACAGTTTCAGGAATTCCTCTGAATCGCAAGTTACTCCTCCTGGAGCGATTCTCTAAGTCGTCCAACTTGTCTTCTAAGTCTAACATGCGATGATGATGTTGGAAGGCTTTAGAGGAGAGATTTGCAATTTTTGGGGATGACACATATTCATGTTCCTCTAAAGTATCAACCCTATAGCACAAGTCAGAGATGTCTTTTTTTTTTACAAGCCTGCACACTCATTCTTAATACAAGTCTTAACCTGCTCTATAAGGGCTTCCATAGCGCCATATGTGATAATCTCGTCTTTTTCCCATTTCAATAGTTTTAGGCTGTACCTCCACTGCGGCCTCACATGAGCTTTCATCCTGAGAAGTTGACATTATATCAGGGTCTTTATTAGGTTTTTGCTTATCAGCTTGTTTGAAAAAAGAGCTCATAGCTCCCTGGGCTGTTGGTGGTAATTTTTGAGATTTATCACTCCTGGTTAGTTTCCTTTGTGACATACTGAAGGGATTTGGAGGAGATATTAAATATGGCTGTTATAGGAGAAAGTCCAAAACTGCTATAGTAGTAAACCACTCCCCAGGGCTAATGCTCTCACAGAGCAATCACAGGAAAAGGTATTGGATATGACTCACTGCTACCAGGAACAGTGGGAAAGGGAGTAGGAGGGTGTACACTATTTTAAAACCCAGACACAAAGCAGTCTCCCAACCTGTAAATTTCGACAGAGGTTTTACAGTGTTTAATTCACTTCAGCATAGATGTCCTGCTGTATATAGCCAAATAAAATCCAGCAAAATAGGTAGGGAGCAAAGGTAGGCCTTCAGTATAAACTCTGCCAATTACTTCAATGCTGTATCTCAGCTCAAATATATGTGTGTAAACCGTGCCAGAGACTTTGTCACATTTTATTTACTTCAGCATAAATGTCCGTTACATACTGAAAAATAAAGTCTAGCAAGATGAGTAGAGAAGAAAGGTATACCTTCGGTATGAATTTTGCCAATTACTTCATTATTGCATCTCATCTCAGATCAATGTATATAAGAAAAGTTCTAGATCACTGCTCAATCTGGGGTTTTAGGGAGTAGCTGTTAAGGTACCCAGGTCAATATATCACACCATGGAGTGTTACCATTGCACAAAATTATAGAAAGTTCAAGCTGCAGCAGCACTGTGTAAAAAGATTTTTATTATAGCCAAAAAATTAATACATTGTTTCGGACCAACTGTCCTTAATCATGTATAAGGACAGTTTTTTTTATACATGATTAAGGACAGTTGGTCCGAAACGTTGTATTAATTTTATTGCTATAATAAAAATCTTTTTACACAGTGCTGCTGCAGCTTGAACTTTCTATATATTTTTGGGTTTTTGGTATGGACCCAGGCAGCTTGCACGGATAAAAACCTCAGAGTGCTGAACAGTAACTTGCTGTTGGAATTGCACAAAATTATAGAGTTCACCTTTATTTCCTTTAAGGACTGGTCCAGTCTAACTTGTGGGTCCCTTTAAGTAAACTTCTGAGTGACCGCTTGGCTGCAATAATCCAT
Organism: Bombina bombina; assembly: GCF_027579735.1. NCBI lineage: Eukaryota > Metazoa > Chordata > Amphibia > Anura > Bombinatoridae > Bombina > Bombina bombina. The sequence goes on from NC_069503.1 coordinate 720,624,868, forward strand.
GGCGCAGTGTAAAAAGACCTTGTGGGTCTGCAAAGTGCGGCTCCAGCGTCGTCAGCAAAATCAGGTAAAACTGAGCCAAAGTAGCACCGGGTGTTCTGCAAGTATTCCGGAGCTTAAATGAGGGTCCTATACTTCAGTGGCTCAAGGCTTTCAGCAGTTATGAGCTTTTATGCCCAGCTCGCATGGAGAGCTTCAGTGATGTGCGGCCATCTTGGTCAGCCGCTCGCCCCGCCTCCCTCTGTTGTTCCTTCTTTGTGTCCTAATCCTCCTCATTATAAGGAGTGTTTGCTGCACAACCTAGATGTGGTGCGTGCGTTGAAATTCTATTTACAGGCGACTAAGGATTTTCTCCAGTCTTCTGCTTTGTTTCTCTGGGAAACGCAAGGGTCAGAAAGCTACGGCTACTTCTCTTTCACTCTGGTTAAAGAGTATAATTCGTTTGGCCTATATGAGACTGCTGATCAGCAACCTCCTGAGAAAATCACAGCTCATTCCACATGGGCTGTCTCTTCTTCCTGGGCTTTTAAAAATGAAGTTTCTGTGGAGCAGATTTGCAAGGCTGCGACTTGGTCATCTTTGCATATTTTTTCCAAATTCTATAAGTTTGATACTTTTGCCTCGGCCGAGGCTTCCTTTGGGAGAAAGGTTCTTCAAGCAGTGGTGCCTTCTGTTTAGGTTACCTGTCTTGTCCCTCCCTTATCATCTGTGTTCTCTAGCTTGGCTATTGATTCCCAACAGTAATTGATGATGATCCATGGACTCACCGTGTCATTAGAAATAAAACAAAATTTATGCTTACCTGATAAATTTATTTATTTCTTTACACGGCGAGTCCACGGCCCGCCCTGTTTTTCTGACAGTTTTTGTTATATAAACCTCAGGCACCTCTGCACCTTGTGTTCCTTTCTTTCTCTCCTTTCCCTTTGGTCGAATGACTGGGGGATTGTGGGTAGGGAAGTGATACTTAACAGCTTTGCTGTGGTGCTCTTTGCCTCCTCCTGCTGTCCAGGAGTGATATTCCCAGCAGTAATTGATGATGATCCGTTGACTCACCGTGTCAAGAAAGAAAGACATTAATCAGGTAAGTATACATTTTGTTTTATTTTTTAACCTGTTTAACTGCTGCTCTTTCATATATATGACAGAACATTGTGTGTGTCACTTTCTCCTCTTAAAGGGACATAATACTCATATGCTAAATCACTTGAAACTGATGCAGTATAACTGTAAAAAGCTGACAGGAAAATATCACCTGAGAATCTCTATGTAAAAAAGGAAGATATTTTACCTCACAATCTCCTCAGCTCAGCAGAGTAAGTTCTGTTTAAAAAGTTATACTCAGCTGCTCCCAGCTGCAGGTAAAAAAAATAAAAAAAATGAAGAAATGAACAGCAGCCAATCAGCATCAGCAGTGCTGAGGTCATGAACTCTTACTGTGATCTCATGAGATTTCATAGTAAGCTTTCTTTACCTGATTGGTGAAATAATATGAGAGTGCACGAAGCTCATCCTTTCAGTTGTCCCGGGGACAGACACACTAATATGCTGCTTAGAAATCCTTTACAATGGGAGGTGGCTACTGAGGAACTTTTGAGGTAAAATATCTTTCTTTTTTACATAGAGATGTTCAGGTGATATTTTCTAATCAGCTTTTTACAGCTATGCTGCATCACTTTCAAGTGTTTAAACATTTGGGTATTATGGCCCTTTAAGAAGCAATCTCTCTGCAGTAAACCTATTAATATAAATAATCTAAACTCTTTTACTGTCGATTGAACTTGATCTCTGGCTTTTTCAGGCATTTGTGTGGTTGTACATAAGGATAGCAACTGACCCTTTAAGAAATTTCCCAGCACATTTTAGTTTATTATTATGGCCTGTGTCTGCCAATGCCGATCTCAATACCCGCTGAGATATGATGTATATCATCAAGACGGGGAACGTTAACACAAAGAGGAACTCTGAAAGTTTTTTTATTTCTTTCTGGTGGGCTTGTGATTGGGAACCACTGATCATGAGAGGCCAGTAGGACAAGTCTAGCTTATAAATCAAATGTTCTATTTATGGTTTTAAACAAATTCCCTTGTTTACTAATTGAAAAGGGTTAAACATGTAGTTAACGTTTTACTTCTGGAAAACCACCTTTCTGCTCTAGATGAGGAAACAGCGGTGATTGGAGCATATGCATGTATGCCTACTTCGCATTTGCTCACCAGCTGTATCGTTATCTGGAGTGAGGCAGAAGCACATCTTTGATGATGAACTTCACCCATTCACAGGATTATATTCATAGTCAAAGAAATAGACCATTATATTTTTTGCAGTAGAATAAATTAATTATGCTAAGTTAGGAATTGCACATTACAGCCCGTTTTTGTTTTTAAAAGTTTTCTACATTGATATAAGCCTCTGATCAGTTAATTTCTTAACATACTATGACATTCTTTTTCTCTTCTATATATCACATGTACACCATTTCTTCTCTTATATATGTTATTCTAAACTCTGTTTATTTACAGCATTTGGCAACACCTGAGGCCTTTGCCAGGAATCCTTCTCGGGTCTGGGAGTTTTATCATTACCGTAGGGAAATGATGCTTACAAAAAATCCTAATCCCGCCCATATAGCCATTGCTGAGTGTGAAGCCAGGCTTAGCAAACAGGGGCGGAAGGTTGTGGTCATTACTCAGAACATTGATGAGTTGCACCGCAGAGCTGGCTCACATAACCTCTATGAAATACATGGTAAGAAGAGCACCTCTTATTCCTTTATTTCATATTCATTTTCCTTGACATATTTGCTTAGATAGCCATGTTGGGCATGTTTTTGAATAGGTCTACTTTAGGGGATACATAATGTTTATTGAGCATATTATTGAATATGTTTACCATACATGTCTGATTATAATAAAAAAATAAAATAATACATGATATTCCCTATTACATATCAATCTTTTTCTAGGATGCTTACAATGTATTCTGACTATGTTTATTAAATACTAGTCACTTTATGTTATGAATACGTTATGTATCTCTTAAAGCAGTCTGCTGTTTCCACATTTGCCAATTATGGCTAGTGCTTTTAATAAAAAAAAAAATACTTCCTGGCCCTAACATTCAACATTCTCCCTTAAAGTGATGGTAAAATCTCCCCTTTATAAAAACAGATCTGGAATGTTAGTTATATTTTAGATGTTATTTAATTAATCTGTTGTGTAACTAAGATGCTTTTTAATATAGATGTGAAATTCAAATACCCTGTGCTCTGCAGCCCACTTCAAAAATATATTTTTCTGTGTCCAACCTGCGCTCTCCCCATATGGCACTTTAGTTGTAGCTAAAGTGCTGATTGGAGAACAATTGAAACCATTATCTCACAGAAAAATTGACTTTTGAACTGGGTGGCAGAGCGCAGGGTATCTGAATTTCATATCTATATTAAAAAGTAAGCTATGAAGCATCTTTATTACAACTGATTAATTAAACTCCATCTAATATATCACTAACAATTCGGATCTGTTTATAAACAGGGGAGATTTTACAGCACTTTAAGCCTCGTCACATCCGCTTGATACACATACATTATATCTGGTACCAGATACATGCACCAGAAACCTTTTTATGACAGCTGCATACCAACATCAGTCCTCAATCCTGATGGATGCTCCAACAGCTCTATTCGTCTTCTCAAACAATAAACATCAGGTCAGACACATGTCTCAGCAACCCTTCATTTTATATAAATGCCAACATAAAACTTCAGAACATAAACATGCTGTAGCAGCCATTTATGCCACCTGTATGTCCAGCTCACACTTCAGACTAGATGGATGCTCTAGTAATCTCAGATATATGGTCAAACAGACTTCAGACAAATGAATCCCCCAGCACCTGTTACTTTTATCTGTCTGAAGCAGCTGTTTGCCTTCACATGCTTGTTGCTGCCCACTGCACATGAAGTGCAGGGATGAAATGGATGGTAAGCAAAGATTATGCAGAGTTCTGTCTGGTATATCAACACAGTAGTCAAGTAGTTATGTTTTATTTGGAAGCAATACCCACACAACCTGTTGAACAGTAGGAGGGAGTGATCAGCATTGGGCTTGTGTGAGGAAAACCCCTTTGTTGTCTCTTTTAAACCTCAGCTTTGATATGAGTAGGGAGAGGTCACCTTACACACGGCAGCTTAGCATTCGCTTGTCATACATTAGTTTAAACTGTGCTAATTTTAAAGGGAAATGAAACAATTTTTTTCTTTTATGATGATAGAGTAATTTTATTAACTTTCCAATTTACTTCTATTATCAATTTAGCATCATTCTCTTGGTATGTCTTATTGAAGGAGTAGCAATGCAAAACTGGGAGCTAGTTAAGTACATAGGTAAGCCAATCACAAAAAGCATATATGTGCAGACACCAATTAACAGCTATAGCTCTGAGCCTACCTAGGTATGCTTTTCAACAACGGATGCTAAGAGAACTAAGCAAATTAGAATAAAATGAATTTGGAAAGTTGTTTAAAATTGTATGCTCTATCTGAATCATGAAGGGAAAAATATTTGGGTTTCACGTCCCTTTTGATAAAAACATAATTTATGCTTACCTGATAAATTTATTTCTCTTGTAGTGTATTCAGTCCACGGATCATCCATTACTTATGGGATATATTCCCTTCCCAACAGGAAGTTGCAAGAGGATCACCCAAAGCAGAGCTGCTATATAGCTCCTCCCCTCCACGTCATATCCAGTCATTCGACCGAAACAAGACAAGAAAGGAGAAACCATAGGGAGCAGTGGTGACTGGAGTTTAATTAAAATTTAGATCTGCCTTATAAAAGACAGGGCGGGCCGTGGACTGAATACACTACAAGAGAAATAAATTTATCAGGTAAGCATAAATTATGTTTTCTCTTGTTAAGTGTATTCAGTCCACGGATCATCCATTACTTATGAGATACCAATACCAAAGCTAAAGTACACGGATGATGGGAGGGACAAGGCAGGAACTTAAACGGAAGGAACCACTGCCTGTAGAACCTTTCTCCCAAAAACAGCCTCTGAAGAAGCAAAAGTGTCAAATTTGTAAAATTTTGAAAAAGTGTGAAGCGAAGACCAAGTTGCAGCCTTGAAAGTCCGCCTCCCAGTTCTCCACGCCTGGGATGTAGATCGCTGACAGGTGGCAAGAGTGAGACTCTGCCCAGCGAATTATCTTTGAGACTTCCAACATCGCTAGGGAACTCCTGGTTCCCCCTTGCTGGTTGATGTAAGCTACAGTCGTGATGTTGTCCGACTGAAATCTGATGAACCTCGGTGTTGCTGAGTCCAAGCTAGAAGAGCATTGAATATTGCTCTCAACTCCAGAATATTTATTGGGAGGAGTTTCTCCTCCTGAGTCCATAATCCCTGAGCCTTCAGGGAGTTCCAGACTGCGCCCCAACCTAGAAGGCTGGCATCTGTTGTTACAATCATCCAATCTGGCCTGCGAAAGGTCATCCCCTTGGACAGATGGACCAGAGAAAGCCACCAGAGAAGAGAATCTCTGGTCTCTTGATCCAGATTTAGTAGAGGGGACAAATCTGAGTAATCCCCATTCCACTGAATTAGCATGCATAATTGCAGTGGTCTGAGATGCAGGCGCGCAAATGGTACTATGTCCATTGCCGCTACTTCCATGCACTGAGCTACTGACGGGCATGGAATGGAATGAAGGACACGGCAAGCATTCAGAAGCTTTGATAACCTGGACTCCGTCAGGTAAATCTTCATCTCTATAGAATCTATGAGTCCCCAGGAAGGGAACTCTTGTGAGTGGTAATAGAGAACTCTTTTCCACGTTCACCTTCCACCCATGCGACCTCAGAAATGCCAGAACTATCTCTGTATGAGACTTGGAAATTTGAAAATTTGACGCTTGTATCAGAATGTCGTCTAGGTACGGAGCCACCGCTATGCCTCGCGGTCTTAGCACCGCCAGAAGTGAGCCCAGAACCTTTGTAAAAATTCTCGGGGCCGTAGCTAACCCGAAGGGAAGAGCTACAAACTGGTAATGCCTGTCTAGAAAGGCAAATCTTAGGTACCGATAATGATCTTTGTGAATCGGTATGTGAAGGTAGGCATCCTTTAAGTCCACTGTGGTCATGTATTGACCCTCTTGGATCATGGGTAGGATAGTTCGAATAGTTTCCATTTTGAATGATGGAACTCTTAGGAATTTGTTTAAGATTTTTAGGTCCAAGATTGGTCTGAAGGTTCCCTCTTTCTTGGGAACCACAAACAGATTTGAGTAAAAACCTTGCCCTTGTTCCGTCCGCGGAACTGGGTGGATCACCCCCATTACTAAGAGGTCTTGTACACAGCGTAGAAATGCCTCTTTCTTTATTTGGTTTGCTGATAACCTTGAAAGATGAAATCTCCCTTGTGGAGGAGAAGCTTTGAAGTCCAGAAGATATCCCTGAGATATGATCTCCAACGCCCAGGGATCCTGGACATCTCTTGCCCAAGCCTGGGCGAAGAGAGAAAGTCTGCCCCACACTAGATCCGTTTCCGGATAGGGGGCCCTCTCTTCATGCTGTCTTAGGGGCAGAAGTAGGTTTTCTGGCCTGCTTGCCCTTGTTCCAGGACTGGTTAGCTTTCCAGCCCTGTCTCTAACGAGCAACAGTTCCTTCCTGTTTTGGAGCGGAGGAAGTTGATGCTGCTCCTGCCTTGAAGTTACGAAAGGCACGAAAATTAGACTGTTTGGCCTTTGATTTGGCCCTGTCCTGAGGAAGAGTATGACCCTTACCTCCAGTAATGTCAGCAATAATTTCTTTCAAGCCGGGCCCGAATAAGGTCTGCCCTTTGAAAGGAATATTAAGCAATTTAGATTTAGAAGTCACGTCAGCTGACCAGGATTTAAGCCATAGCGCTCTGCGCGCCTGGATGGCGAATCCGGAGTTCTTAGCCGTTAGTTTGGTTAAATGTACAACGGCATCAGAAACAAATGCGTTAGCTAGCTTAAGTGCTTTAAGCTTGTCCATAATCTCATCCAATGGAGCTGTGCGAATGGCCTCTTCCAGAGACTCAAACCAGAATGCCGCAGCAGCAGTGACAGGCGCAATGCATGCAAGGGGCTGTAAGATAAAACCTTGTTGAACAAACATTTTCTTAAGGTAACCTTCTAATTTTTTATCCATTGGATCCGAAAAAGCACAACTATCCTCCACCGGGATAGTGGTACGTTTAGCTAAAGTAGAAACTGCTCCCTCCACCTTAGGGACCGTCTGCCATAAGTCTCGTGTGGTGGCGTCTATTGGAAACATTTTCCTAAATATCGGAGGAGGGGAAAAGGGCACACCAGGTCTATCCCACTCCTTGCTAATAATTTCTGTAAGCCTTTTAGGTATAGGAAAAACGTCAGTACACACCGGCACCGCATAGTATCTATCCAGCCTACATAATTTCTCTGGAATTGCAACCGTGTTACAATCATTCAGAGCCGCTAATACCTCCCCTAACAATACACGGAGGTTCTCAAGCTTAAATTTAAAATTAGAAATCTCTGAATCCGGTCTCCCTGGATCAGATCCGTCACCCACAGAATGAAGCTCTCCGTCCTCATGTTCTGCAAATTGTGACGCAGTATCGGACATGGCTCTCACATCATCAGCGCTCTCTGTCCTTAACCCAGAGCTATCGCGCTTGCCTCTTAATTCTGGCAATTTAGATAATACCTCTGTCATAACAGCAGCCATGTCTTGCAAAGTGATTTGTATGGGCCTCTCTGATGTACTTGGTGCCACAATATCACGCGCCTCCTGAGCGGGAGGCGAAGGTACTGACACGTGAGGAGAGTTAGTCGGCATAACTTCACCCTCGTTGTCTGGTGATAATTTCTTTACAGATAAAGACTGACTTTTATTTAAAGTGACATCAATACATTTAGTACACATATTTCTATGGGGCTCCACATTGGCCTTCAAACATAGTTAACAAACAGATTCATCTGTGTCAGACATGTTTAAACAGACTAGCAATGAGACTAGCAAGCTTGGAAAATCCTTTCAAATAAGTTTACAAGCAATATAAAAGACGCTACTGCGCCTTTAAGAAGCACAAAAAACTGTCACAGTTGAAATAACAATGAACCAAATCAGTTATAGCAACCAAATTTTCACAGTAAATGTATTAAGTTAGCAAAGTATTGCACCCACTAGCAAATGGATGATTAACCCCTTAATACCCAAAACGGATAATCAATTTAACAATTAACGTTTTTATCACAGTCAAACACACTGTCACAGGTCTGCTGTGACTGATTACCTCCCTCAAAATGAATTTTGAAGACCCCTGAGCTCTCTAGAGACGTCCTGGATCAAGGAGGAAGAAGCAGGAAGACTGTGACTGATTTCTTACTGCTCAAAAAAGCTCTAAAATAGGCCCCTCCCACTCATATTACAACAGTGGGACAACTCAGTTAACCTTTTCTATGCAGAAATATACGTCAGCCATGTAGAAAAAATCATGCCCCAAAAGATTTATCACCAAAGTACCTCACAAAAACGAATAACATGCCAGTAAACGTTTTAAACATACATTTTAAAAGTTATGTAGTGTTATCAATAAGCCTGCTACCAGTCGCTTCTACTGCAGTTAAGGCTCATATATTACTTCAGTATTAACAGCATTTTCTTAGTCAAATTCCATTCCTTAGAAAATTACTTTACTGCACATACATTCAGCAGCCTGATACCAGTCACTACTACTGCATTTAAGGCTGTACTTACATTACATCGGTATCAGCAGTATTTTCTTAGTCAATTCCATTCCTTAGAAAAATATTTTACTGCACATACCTCATCTGCAGGGAACCCCGCATGCTATTCCCTTTCTGAAGTTACCCCACTCCTCAGAATGTGTGAGAACAGCCAGTGGATCTTAGTTACTTCTGCTAAGATCATAGAAAACGCAGGCAGATTCTTCTTCTAAATACTGCCTGAGAGAAAAACAGCACACTCCGGTGCCATTTAAAATAACAAACTTTTGATTGAAGAAATAACTAAGTATAAAAACTCCACACTCCTCTCACACCTTCCTACTATGTTGAGAGTTGCAAGAGAATGACTGGATATGACGTGGAGGGGAGGAGCTATATAGCAGCTCTGCTTTGGGTGATCCTCTTGCAACTTCCTGTTGGGAAGGGAATATATCCCATAAGTAATGGATGATCCGTGGACTGAATACACTTAACAAGAGAAATCTAAAATGTAGAGCTTTCAAATATGTGGAAAATTAGATTCTTTTAACTGACTAATGTAATTTGTGTGATTTAATATTTTTTGTCTGAATCATAAAATTAAAATATTTTAATCCAGGGGGTCAATAGACAAATAAGCCATATCAGATTCAGACGCTTGATAATATATTGTGGCGGTTATTATTATTTAGTTGTAGTAGCAATGGATCAGTGTTATACAGGGGGTACAATACATAATAAGACAGGAAAGGCAGACTAGTACAGAATGAACCCAGGGTCCTGCTCTCTAGAGAGCTTACATTCTAATATGTACTTTATGTGGAATTCACATTTATAAAAAACAAAGGTATCTGTGCTTTTTCTTTTTAGGGAGCTTGTTTAAAACCCGTTGTACCAACTGTGGCAGCGTAAGGGAAAACTACAAGAGTCCCGTGTGCCCATCACTCGCTGGAAAGGGGTAATATATTTCAGTTAAACTGTTTTTATCAATATAAAGAAATATATAATTTTAAATAAGAAGAAACTTTGTTGTTTTTGTTGAATTACAAATTTACATATTGGTCAGTGTCTATTGATTGTGAGATATACCTTGGCTTGCCCTATCCAGTACTCACCAGAAATGAGCTTAGCCCTCTCAAAGGGGACTGGAGATAACCAGACTTCTCCATCTTATTTGTGTAGAAGTCAATGTACAGAGTGGGTATCGCTGAAACTCCCTCCCTTGAGATTTCCTGGCAGACTCTTCAATAAAGGTAGTTCTGGACTCCCTGTTTCCAGACATGCTTCAGCTTTGGATTGTGGACTGGCACTGTTATTGAATGATGTTATTTACACTATTTGGAGAGAGTACGGTATGCACTGATTTGTCTGGTAGGCCTTTCTGATGCCTAGTGGTTCCAGACTTCAGCTTCTCTGGTGGTTCAGTAGTGTTTTTTTTGATGGGAAATAAGATCACAAAACACACAGATGCTCACAATTAGTACATTAATATATAGATACAGTACATTAATAATAATTCTATAATATAAAAGGCCAAGTGTGTTTGTCCGAAGCTGTCATGCACAGTAGAGACAGCTCAGGGAGAAACACACCTGGCCTTAGAGTCTGTCTACCTGATCTGCTCCTGTTTGCGGTGCGGGTGGAAGTGGGCATGGACAGACGTGGCTGGGGGCGTGGCCGTGCGCGCAAGAGTGAGGGGAGAAAGATAGAGAGCAAAAGAGATGGGAAAGAATTAAAGAGAGGGTAAGAGAGAGCAAAAGAGAGGGGAAAGAGCAAGAGTAAGGGGAGAGAGAGCAAAAGAGGGGGGAGAGAGAGAAAATAAGAGGGGCAAAGAGGGAGAGCAAAAGAGAGGGGAAGAGAGAGAGCAAAAGAGAGGGGAAGAGAGAAAGCAAAAGAAAGGGGAGAGAGAGGGGGGAGAGAGAGCAAAAGAAAAGGGGGGCGAGAGAGCAAAATAAAGGGGAGATGGAGGGGGGAGAGAGAGCAAAAGAGAGGGGGGAGAGAGAGCAAAAGAGAGGGGGGAGAGAGAGCATTAGAGAGGGGGGGGAGAGAGAGCGCAAAAGAGAGGGGGAGGGAGAGAGAGCAAGGGGTGGGACCGCTGTACTGCAATAAATGGCCTGTGTGAACGTTCTTTAGGACTAGTACATTATAATACATTAAAGGGATACTGAACCCACATTTTTTTTATTTTGTAATTCAGATAGAGCATGCAAGTTTAGGCAACTTTCTAATTTAATCCTATTAATTTCTTTCATGTAATTGGCAAGAGTCCATGAGCTAGTGACGTATGGGATATACATTCCTACCAGGAGGGGCAAAGTTTCCCAAACCTCAAAATGCCTATAAATACACCCCTCACCACACCCACAATTCAGTTTTACAAACTTTGCCTCCCATGGAGGTGGTGAAGTAAGTTTGTACTAGATTTCTACGTTGATATGCGCTTCGCAGCAGGCTGAAGCCCGGTTTTCCTCTCGGAGTGCAGTGAATGTCAGAGGGATGTGAAGAGAGTATTGCCTATTTGAATACCATGGTCTTCCTCTAGGGGATCTATTTCATAGGTTCTCTGTTATCGGTCGTAGAGATTTCTTCTCCTACCTCCCTTTTCAGATCGACGATATACTCTTATATACCATTACCTCTACTGATTCTCGTTTCAGTACTGGTTTGGCTATCTACTATATGTAGATGACTGTCTTAGGGTAAGTAAGTCTTATTTCTCCAACATTGGTGTGTCCGGTCCACGGCGTCATCCATTACTTGTGGGATAATAATCTCCCCTACAGGGAAAGGCAAGGAGAGCACACAGCAGAGCTGTCCATATAGCTCCCCCTCTAGCTCCGCCCCCCAGTCATTCTCCTTGCCGCTCTGAACAAGTAGCATCTCCTCGGGGATGGTGAGGAGTTTGTGGTGTTAGTTGTAGTTTTTTATATCTTCTATAAAGAGTTTATTTTAAAATAGTGCTGGCTTGTACTATTTACTCTACAACAGAAAAGTGATGAAGATTTCTGTTAAGAGGAATATGATTTTAGCACAAGTAACTAGAATCCATTGCTGTTACCACGCAGGACTGTTGAAACCAGAGAACTTCAGTTGGGGGTAACAGTTTGCAGACTCATCTGCTTCAGGTATGACTAGTCTCCTTTTAACAACACAGGCTAATGCTAGATGACAGTCATTTTTCCCCTCAGGGAAAATGGTAAGCCATTTTTCTTTCACCTCAGCAAAAAAGATAACAGGCTTCCCCTTTTTGATTTTTATGCTGGTAGACACTGTTAGGGGCAAAATCGATTGGTTTTTATTACAATATCATGGCATTTGAACTGTTTTATAAGCTCATATACACTTGGGAACGTTTTTTATTGATCTGGCATGTTTTAGACACCTAAATCTAGTCAGGAAGGCCCCTTCACTCTAGTGTGCTGAGGGAGGAAGCCTCATTTTGGTGCTTCAGCTGTGCAGTTGATTTCAAGGCAGTGCATGCAGTTTTCATGTGAGATGGTCCTGTGACTCAGAAAGTGACTCCAGAAGGCTTATTTCTGTGGATGATTGACCCCTAAGGAAGGTAAAATGCTGCAGCAATACTGTAGCAGGGATTGTAGTGTATAAAAACGGTTAAATCCAACAATTAGCTCTGGTTTGCTTGTTTTAAGAGCTAGAGTCTCCATATTTGCTGTGCAATACTTTCTAAGCATTAAGACACTGGGGTCCAAATTTCATAAAAATCGGATATTGCCTTCATAGTTTTTTGAACATTCAGAAATAAAGTGTGTAATTTTATTATTTAAAGAGACAGTAACGTTTTTGTTTAAAATCGTTTTTATTGCATTGTTTGCCTGCCTAAATCTGTTTAACATGTCTATGCCATCAGATAACCTATGTTCTGTGTGTGTAGAGACAAATGTGTTCCCCCTTTGAGTGTTTGTGATAATTGTGCCATAGCGTCCAAACAAAATAAGGACAGCTCTGTTACATTTCATAATGTTGCCCAAGATAATTTATCTAATGAAGGTAGTGAGGATAATTCTACATCCTCTCCTTCTGTGTCTACACCAGCTTTGCCCGCGCAGGCGACACCTAGCGCGCCAGTGCTTATTTCTATGCAACAATTAACAGCAGTAGTGGATAATTCTATAGCAAATCTTTTATCCAAACTGCCAGCATTTCAGAGAAAGCGTGATTGTTCAGTTTTAAATACAGATAGGATGAACAATCAGACGCTGACGATGCCTTATCTATTTTACCCTCACATCAATCGGAATTGGCTGTGAGGGAAGGGCTGTCTGAGGGTGAAATTTCAGACTCAGGAAAAATTTCTCAACAGGCAGAACCTGATATAGTAGCATTTAAATTTAAGCTAGAACATCTCCGCGCTTTGCTTAAGGAGGTATTAGCTACTCTGGATGACTGTGATTCTGTAGTAGTACCAGAGAAGTTGTGCAAATTGGACACATTTTTAGAGGTCCCAGTGCACGAAGACGCTTTTCCAATACCCAAGAGGGTAGCGAGCATAGTGGATAAGGAGTGGGAGAAGCCAGGTGTACCCTTTGCCCCACCTCCTATATTTAAGAAAATGTTTCCCATAGTAGACCCTAGAAGGGACGCATGGCAGACGGTCCCGAAGGTTGAGGGAGCTGTTTCAACAGTAGCGAAGCGCACAACTATTCCTATAGAGGACAGCTGCGCTTTCAAAGATCCTATGGATAAAAATTGGAAGGATTGCTTAAAAAGATTTTTGTTCAACAAGGGTTCATCCTTCAACCAGCTACGTGTGTTATTACTGTCACTTCAGCGGCGTCCTTTTGGTTCGAGGAACTAGAAAGGTCGCTCCAGAAAGAGACTTCCTATGAAGAAGTCATGGACAGAATTCACGCATTAAAGTTAGCTAATTCCTTTATATTGGATGCCGCTTTTCAAATAACGAAATTGGCGGCGAAAAACTCAGGTTTTGCTATAGTAGCGCGGAGGGCGCTTTGGCTAAAATCCTGGTCGGCAGATGTGTCGTCCAAGACTAAGTTACTTTATATTCCTTTCAAGGGTAAGACCCTTTTTGGGCCGGAATTGAAGGAAATTATTTCAGACATCACTGGGGGTAAGGGCCATGCCCTCCCACAGGATAGGCCTTTTAAGGCTAAGAACAAGTCTAATTTCTCCAACATAGGTGTGTCCGGTCCACGGCGTCATCCTTACTTGTGGGATATTCTCTTCCCCAACAGGAAATGGCAAAGAGCCCAGCAAAGCTGGTCACATGATCCCTCCTAGGCTCCGCCTTCCCCAGTCATTCTCTTTGCCGTTGCACAGGCAACATCTCCACGGAGATGGTTAAGAGTTTTTTGGTGTTTAAATGTAGTTTTATTCTTCAATCAAGAGTTTGTTATTTTAAAATAGTGCTGGTATGTACTATTTACTCTGAAACAGAAAATAGATGAAGATTTCTGTTTGTAAGAGGAAGATGATTTTAGCAACCGTTACTAAAATCGATGGCTGTTTCCACACAGGACTGTTGAGATGAGTAACTTCAGTTGGGGGAAACAGTGGGCAGACTTTGCTGCTTGAAGTATGACACATTTCTAACAAGACTTGGTAATGCTGGAAGCTGTCATTTTCCCTATGGGATCCGGTAAGCCATTTTCTTAGTTTAAATATAAGAATAAAGGGCTTCACAAGGGCTTTAAAGACTGGTAGACATCTTTCTGGGCTAAAACGATTAGTTTATAAGCATATTTAATGGATTTTAACTTTGAAGAGTTATTTTAATCTTGGGAGTTGTATTAAAAAAACGGCAGGCACTGTATTGGACACCTTTTTCACTGGGGGCCTTTTCTAGTCATAGGCAGAGCCTCATTTTCGCGCCACTAATGCGCAGTTGTTTTTGGAAAGCAAGGCATGCAGATGCATGTGTGAGGAGCTCAGATCCACTGAAAAAGCTTATTGAAGGCGTCATTTGGTATCGTATTCCCCTCTGGGCTTGGTTGGGTCTCAGCAAAGCAGATACCAGGGACTGTATAGGGGTTAAATGTAAAAACGGCTCCGGTTCCGTTATTTTAAGAGTTAAAGCTTTCAAATTTGGTGTGCAATACTTTTAAGGCTTTAAGACACTGTGGTGAAATTTTGGTGAACAATTCCTTCATACTTTTTCACATATTCAGTAATAAAGTGTGTTCAGTTTAAAATTTAAAGTGACAGTAACGGTTTTATTTTAAAACGTTTTTTGTGCTTTGTTATCAAGTTTATGCCTATTAACATGTCTGAACCATCAGATAGACGATGTTCTGTATGTTTGGAAGCCAAGGTTCCTACCCATTTAAATATATGTGATGTATGTGACAAACAAAGTAGGGACAATGATGCCACTGATAACGATATTGCCCAAGATGATTCCTCAAGTGAGGGGAGTAAGCATGGTACTGCATCATCCCCTTCTGTGTCTACACCAGTCTTGCCCACTCAGGAGGTCCCTAGTACATCTAGTGCGCCAATCCTCCTTACTATGCAACAATTAACGGCCGTAATGGATAATTCTATTAAAAACATTTTGGCCAAAATGCCCACTTATCAGCGAAAGCGCGATTGCTCTGTTTTAGATACTGAGGAGCACGAGGACGCTGACGATAATGGTTCTGACATGCCCTTACACCAATCTGAAGGGGCCAGGGAGGTTTTGTCTGAGGGAGAAATTTCAGATTCAGGAAAAATTTCTCAACAAGCTGAACCTGACGTTATTACATTTAAATTTAAATTGGAACATCTCCGCGCTCTGCTTAAGGAGGTGTTATCTACTCTGGATGATTGTGACAATTTGGTCATTCCAGAGAAATTATGTAAGATGGACAAGTTCCTAGAGGTCCCGGTGCCCCCCGATGCTTTTCCTATACCCAAGCGGGTGGCGGACATAGTTCCTTTTGCGCGAATTCATCTAAGACCATTACAACTGTGCATGCTCAGACAGTGGAATGGGGATTATACAGACTTGTCTCCGACGATCCAAGTAGATCAGAGGACCAGAGATTCACTCCGTTGGTGGCTGATCCTGGACAACCTGTCACAGGGGATGAGCTTCCGCAGACCAGAGTGGGTCATTGTCACGACCGACGCCAGTCTGGTGGGCTGGGGCGCGGTCTGGGAACCCCTGAAAGCTCAGGGTCTATGGTCTCGGGAAGAATCTCTTCTCCCGATAAACATTCTGGAACTGAGAGCGATATTCAATGCTCTCAAGGCTTGGCCTCAACTAGCAAAGGCCAAATTCATAAGGTTTCAATCAGACAACATGACGACTGTTGCATATATCAACCATCAGGGGGGAACAAGGAGTTCCCTGGCGATGGAAGAAGTGACCAAAATAATTCAATGGGCGGAGAATCACTCCTGCCACTTGTCTGCAATCCACATCCCAGGAGTGGAAAATTGGGAAGCGGATTTTCTGAGTCGTCAGACATTTCATCCGGGGGAGTGGGAACTCCATCCGGAAATCTTTGCCCAAATAATTCAATTATGGGGCATTCCAGACATGGATCTGATGGCGTCTCGTCAGAACTTCAAGGTTCCTTGCTACGGGTCCAGATCCAGGGATCCCAAGGCGACTCTAGTAGATGCACTAGTAGCACCTTGGACCTTCAACCTAGCTTATGTATTCCCACCGTTTCCTCTCATTTCCAGGCTGGTAGCCAGGATCAATCAGGAGAGGGCTTCGGTGATCTTGATAGCTCCTGCGTGGCCACGCAGGACTTGGTATGCAGACCTGGTGAATATGTCATCGGCTCCACCATGGAAGCTACCTTTGAGACAGGACCTTCTTGTTCAAGGTCCGTTCGAACATCCGAATCTGGCCTCACTCCAACTGACTGCTTGGAGATTGAACGCTTGATTTTATCAAAGCGGGGTTTCTCAGATTCTGTCATTGATACTCTTATTCAGGCTAGAAAGCCTGTAACTAGAAAAATTTACCATAAAATATGGAAAAAATATATCTGTTGGTGCGAATCTAAAGGATTCCCATGGAACAAGATAAAAATTCCTTTGAAGGGACAGATTTCTGCTTTATCTGTTTTACTTCACAAAAAGCTGGCGGCTGTGCCAGATGTTCAAGCTTTTGTTCAGGCTCTGGTTAGAATCAAGCCTGTTTACAAACCTTTGACTCCTCCTTGGAGTCTCAATTTAGTTCTTTCAGTTCTTCAAGGGGTTCCGTTTGAACCCTTACATTCCGTAGATATTAAGTTATTATCTTGGAAAGTTTTGTTTTTGGTTGCAATTTCTTCTGCTAGAAGAGTTTCAGAGTTATCTGCTCTGCAGTGTTCTCCTCCTTATCTGGTGTTCCATGCAGATAAGGTGGTTTTGCGTACTAAACCTGGTTTTCTTCCGAAAGTTGTTTCTAACAAAAATATTAACCAGGAGATAGTTGTGCCTTCTTTGTGTCCTAATCCAGTTTCAAAGAAGGAACGTTTGTTGCACAATTTGGATGTAGTTCGTGCTCTAAAATTCTATTTAGAGGCTACACAGGATTTCAGACAAACATCTTCTTTGTTTGTTGTTTATTCTGGTAAAAGGAGAGGTCAAAAAGCAACTTCTACCTCTCTCTCTTTTTGGCTTAAAAGCATCATCCGATTGGCTTATGAGACTGCCGGACGGCAGCCCCCTGAAAGAATCACAGCTCACTCCACTAGGGCTGTGGCTTCCACATGGGCCTTCAAGAACGAGGCTTCTGTTGATCAGATATGTAAGGCAGCGACTTGGTCTTCACTGCACACTTTTACCAAATTTTACAAATTTGATACTTTTGCTTCTTCGGAGGCTATTTTTGGGAGAAAGGTTTTGCAAGCCGTGGTGCCTTCCATCTAGGTGACCTGATTTGCTCCCTCCCATCATCCGTGTCCTAAAGCTTTGGTATTGGTTCCCACAAGTAAGGATGACGCCGTGGACCGGACACACCTATGTTGGAGAAAACAGAATTTATGCTTACCTGATAAATTACTTTCTCCAACGGTGTGTCCGGTCCACGGCCCGCCCTGGTTTTTTAATCAGGTCTGATGAATTATTTTCTCTAACTACAGTCACCACGGTATCATATGATTTCTCCTATGCATATTCCTCCTTTACGTCGGTCGAATGACTGGGGAAGGCGGAGCCTAGGAGGGATCATGTGACCAGCTTTGCTGGGCTCTTTGCCATTTCCTGTTGGGGAAGAGAATATCCCACAAGTAAGGATGACGCCGTGGACCGGACACACCGTTGGAGAAAGTAATTTATCAGGTAAGCATAAATTCTGTTTTTCGTTCCTTTCACAATTTCAGGAACGGACCGGCTAATAACTCCACTGCCGCTAGACAAGAAGATAACGCGGCCCAGCCCAAACCCGCTTGGAAGCCCATGCAAGGCTGGAACAAGGGTAAACAGACCAAGAAACCTGCTGCTGCTACCAAGACAGCATGAAGGGGTAGCCCCCGATCCGGGACCGGATCTGGTAGGGGGCAGACTATCTCTCTTCGCTCAGGCTTGGGCAAGAGGTGTTCCGCATCCCTGGGTACTAGAAATAGTCTCCAAGGGATACCTGCTAGAGTTCAAGGGACTTCCTCCAAAGGGAAGATTCCACCTGTCTCACTTATCTTCAGACCAGATAAAGAAACAGGCATTCTTACATTGTGTAAGAGACCTATCAAAGATGGGAGTGATAAACTCAGTCCCCTCCGGGGAACAAGGTCTAGGTTTTTACTCAAACCTGTTTGTGGTTCCCAAAAAAGAGGGAACTTTCAGGCCAATCCTGGATTTAAAGATATTAAACAATTTCCTCAGAGTTCCATCCTTCACGTGGCTCTTCCATTCGGTTTAGCCACCGCTCCCAGAATTTTCTCAAAGGTGCTAGGGTCCCTTCTAGCGGTCCTAAGGCCGAGGGGCATCGCTGTAGCACCTTATCTAGACGACATCCTAATCCAAGCGTCGTTTCTTTCCAAAGCGAGGGCCCACACAGACATTGTGTTGGCTTTTCTCAGATCTCACGGGTGGAAGGTGAACATAGAAAAGAGTTCACTGTCACCGTCCACAAGGGTTCCGTTTCTGGGAACAATAATAGATTCTATGGAAATGAAGATCTTCCTGACAGAAGTCAGAAAGTTAAAGCTTCTAAACGCTTGTCGAGTTCTTCATTCTATTCCTCAACCCTCCATAGCTCGGTGCATGGAAGTAATAGGACTAATGGTCGCAGCAATGGACGTGGTTCCTTTTGCTCGAATTCATCTAAGACCATTACAGCTGTGCATGCTCAATCAGTGGAATGGGGACTATACAGACTTGTCTCCCCAAATTCAAGTAGACCAGTTAACCAGGGACTCACCTCTCTGGTGGTTGACCCAGGATCACCTGTCTCAGGGAATGAGTTTCCGCAGACCGGAGTGGGTCATTGTCACGACCGACGCCAGCCTTTTGGGGTGGGGCGCCGTCAGGGACTCCCTGAAAGCTCAGGGCCTATGGTCTCGGGAAGAGTCGCTTCTCCCGATAAACATTTTGGAACTAAGAACAATATTCAATGCGCTCCTGGCTTGACCTCAGCTAGCGGAAGCCAGGTTCATAAGATTTCAGTCGGACAACATAACGACTGTTGCGTACATCAATCATCAGGGGGGAACAAAGAGTTCCCTAGCGATGAAGGAAGTAACCAAGATCATCCAATGGGCAGAGAATCACTCTTGCCATCTATCTGCTATTCACATCCCAGGAGTAGACAACTGGGAGGCGGACTATTTGAGTCGTCAGACTTTCCATCCGGGGGAGTGGGAACTCCACCCGGAGGTCTTTGCTCAGTTAACCCAATTATGGGGCATTCCAGACATGGATCTAATGGCGTCCCGTCAGAACTTCAAGATTCCTTGTTACGGGTCCAGATCCAGGGATCCCAAGGCGATTCTAGTGGATGCATTAGTGGCGCCTTGGTCGTTCAACCTAGCGTATGTGTTTCCACCGTTTCCTCTCCTTCCCAGGCTCATAGCCAGGATCAAACAAGAAAAGGCCTCGGTGATTCTGATAGCTCCTGCGTGGCCACGCAGGACTTGGTATGCAGACCTGGTGAATATGTCATCGGCTCCACCATGGAAGCTACCTTTGAGACAGGATCTTCTAGTACAAGGTCCATTAGAACATCCAAATCTAGTTTCTCTGCAGCTGACTGCTTGGAAATTGAACGCTTGATTTTATCCAAACGTGGGTTTTCGAATTCTGTGAGAGATACTCTGGTCCAAGCCAGAAAACCTGTGACTAGAAAGATTTACCATAAAATATGGCGTAAATATATCTGTTGGTGTGAATCCAAGGGATTCTCCTGGAGTAAAATAAAAATTCCAAGGATTCTCTCCTTTCTCCAAGAAGGTTTGGATAAAGGGTTGTCCGCTAGTTCTCTAAAGGGACAGATTTCTGCTTTATCTGTCTTGTTACACAAACGACTGGCAGCTGTGCCAGATGTACAAGCTTTTGTTCAGGCTTTGGTTAGAATCAAGCCTGTTTACAGAACCATGACTCCTCCTTGGAGTCTAAATTTAGTTCTTTCAGTTCTTCAAGGGGTTCCGTTTGAACCTTTACATTCCATAAATATTAAGTTATTATCTTGGAAAGTACTGTTTTTGGGTGCTATTTCTTCTGCTAGAAGAGTTTCTGAATTATCTGCTTTGCAGTGTAATCCACCCTATCTGGTTTTCCATTCAGATAAGGTTGTTTTGCGTACTAAGCCTGGTTTTCTTCCAAAAGTTGTTTCCAACAAGAATATTAACCAGGAAATAGTTGTTCCTTCTCTGTGTCCGAAACCAGTTTCAAAGAAGGGAACGTTTATTACACAATTTAGATGTTGTTCGTGCTTTAAAGTTCTATTTAGTTGAAATAATCTTTATTGTCAAAAAGGAAGACAAGAGACATATCTAATACATCATGCCCCTAGTTCAGATAAACATATTTATATTCATTGTTACAGTCTCAGGACCTCTTATTCTGTTCGATAAAGTTTTATAATTCCATATATCTGTCTCAAACAACATGAAAATGAGTTGGAGGATGAAACAACTTCTTTCAGCAATTAGTATATCCATCCGGCTTTCCCAATGTATCTCCATCATTACTGAAATCTCTGAAAGTCCATAGAGTCCTAGGAAAAGCTCCCACCTACTGAAGTTGCCTTCAGGCATAGGAAATATATGAGGTCCTGCTTATTTTCCTGAAGTAGGAACGAAATTATCTATAGTCTTCCTTCCCCTCCCTTTTCTAATGTGTTTTCCTTTTATTTTAATAATTATAAACATTAAACATAAACTTTTGAAACTGTAAAACAATAAACTCATAACTGTATAACCTTTCCCGTCGAGCAGAGAGAGAACCATCAAATTGTATCTAAGATGTATATAAGTTCCCCATAAAAGACTTAGTGGTAATAAGTTTAGGAGAGATCCCCTATCGTGTTATAACTCTTGAAAGACTTAAATTTCCCTTATCTCACTTCTATCTCTGTTCATGATCCAGTGGACCCAAATCTTTTGGAAATGTGTTGTTGTATCCTGCAACCAAGAGGCAGATTCTGACATAGCATATATATTATCTAACCTGTTAATCACTTCTGACCACGTTGGTGAACCTGTTCTCCAGTGTTTGGCTATACATATCCTTGTGGTTGTACAAAGTATATTTATGAATATATTGGTAGCTAAGTTTAAGGATTCATCTGAAACATGCAAGAGGGCCTGCGCCGCCGTTAGCGTCATAGATTTATCTAATAGGATACTTATCAATTTAGAAAGTTTGTTCCAAATTTGTTTAATCTCCCCACATTCCCACCACATATGCATATAAAGTTCTATTTAGAAGCAACAAAAGATTTTAGACAAACCTCATCTTTGTTTGTCGTTTACTCTGGTAAGAGGAGAGATCAAAAAGCTACTGCTACCTCTCTCTCTTTCTGGCTAAAAAGCATTATCCGATTGGCCTATGAGACTGCCGGACGACAGCCTCCTGACCGAATCACAGCTCACTCTACTAGGGCTGTGGCTTCCACATGGGCCTACAAGAACGAGGCTTCTGTTGATCAAATATGTAAGGCAGCGACTTGGTATTCTCTGCACACTTTTGCCAAATTCTACAAATTTGATACTTATGCTTCTTCGGAGGCTATTTTTGGGAGAAAGGTTTTGCAAGCCGTGGTGCCTTCCATTTAGGTAACCTGATTTGCTCCCTCCCTTCATCCGTGTCCTAAAGCTTTGGTATTGGTTCCCACAAGTAATGGATGACGCCGTGGACCGGACACACCAATGTTGGAGAAAACAGAATTTATGCTTACCTGATAAATTACTTTCTCCAACGGTGTGTCCGGTCCACGGCCCGCCCTGGTTTTCCTAATCAGGTTGAAATTTTTTTTGTCTTTATACACTACAGTCACCACGGCACCCTATAGTTTCTCCTTTTTCTCCTAACCGTCGGTCGAATGACTGGGGGGCGGAGCTAAAGGGGGAGCTATATGGACAGCTCTGCTGTGTGCTCTCCTTGCCTTTCCCTGTAGGGGAGGAGAATATCCCACAAGTAATGGATGACGCCGTGGACCGGACACACCGTTGGAGAAAGTAATTTATCAGGTAAGCATAAATTCTGTTTTCTATTCATGACACTCTAAGCTATGGTTGGGCACTTTATATGTAAAGTTCTAAATATATGTGTTAAACTTATATTTGCCATGATTCTGGATAATCAATATTCCTTCTTTCAGACTGTCAGTTTCATTTTTTTGGGAAAATGCATATAAATTTGATTTTTTTTTTTACCTTAAAAATTTTCAATGGACTTTTTTTCTAAATTGCGGGCTGTTAGGCTCGCGGGTGCAAAAAATGCTTCAATTTATTGCGTCATTCATAGTGTGAGACTCACATGGTTGTGTCATTTTTTGACGTGTTTGTGTTGCGGACGTTTTTGGCGCCAAAAAATAATGTGGGCGTCATACTTGGTGCCAGTTTGTTTCACATTATTTCAGCCTCACTTTTTTGTTGCTTCTGGTTTCTAGAGGCTTGTTTTGTTTTGCATTTTTTCCCATTCCTGAAACTGCCATTTAAGGAATTTGATAATTTTGCTTTATATTTTGTTTTTTCTATTACATATTGCAAGATGTCACTACCTGACCCTGGATCAGAATCTACTTCTGGAAATACGCTGCCTGATATCGGTTCTACCAAAGTTAAGTGCATTTGTTGTAAACTTTTGGTAACTATTCCTCCGGCTGTAGTTTGTGTTAGTTGTCATGATAAACTATCAAACGCAGATAATATTTCCATTAGTAATAATCCATTACCTGTTGTTGTTCCTTCAACATCTAATGTTCAGGATGTTCCTGTTAATGTAAAATAATTTGTTTCTAATTCTATTCTGAAGGCTCTGTCTGTTATTCCTCCTTCTAGTAAACGTAAGAGGTCTTTTAAAACTTCATATTTCAGATGAATTTTTAAATGACCGCCATCATTCTGACTTATCTATTTCTGATGAGGATCTATCTGGTTCAGAAGATTCTGCCTCAGATATTGACACTGATAAATCTTCATATTTGTTTAAGATGGAGTTTATTTGTTCTTTACTTAAAGGGACTGTAAACTTTTACATTTCTCACCCACCGTATAAACTATCAGATATCCATATAATATAATTATTATATTGTGCAGAGTATAAGCGCTGCGGAAGCAAATGAAAATAAGTTTTATTCTTGCTTTCTGATTTAACACTACGTCCGCCCATGCAGCCTGAGTACACTCTATAGCAAATTCAGCGCTGCAGGGCACTTGCGTCATACAGACACTTCCTCCTCCCATCGCTATACCCGGAGCGCGCATTATGTGTAAGATTGAGCATGCGCAAATCGGCAAGTCTACTTCACAAAATATAAGCAGCGGATCGCAATGCAAAGCGCATTGCAATTCACTGCTTATGTTCCACTTCCTACTCGCATCTGAAGAGAATCATTTAGCAACTCACCCTAAACTAAAACGAGCAATTTTTCATTATATATTAGTTTTTTGGTAAGTTAAAAAATTTTAAGGGACCGCCAATAATTCCCAATACATTTTTTTAATTACCTCCTATGAGACTAATAATTTTTTATGTATCCTTTCACATATTGTACATTTTATTATATTATTATTTTATTTGAACATAAATTTATTATACAGTAATTATATATCATTTTAAAATATAGCTCAGTTAAAACTAAGAGATATGTATTGAACTCTACAGGGAGTGCAGAATTATTAGGCAAGTTGTATTTTTGAGGATTAATTTTATTATTGAACAACCATGTTCTCAATGAACCCAAAAAACTCATTAATATCAAAGCTGAATAGTTTTGGAAGTAGTTTTTAGTTTGTTTTTAGTTATAGCTATTTTAGGGGGATATCTGTGTTTGCAGGTGACTATTACTGTGCATAATTATTAGGCAACTTAACAAAAAACAAATATATACCCATTTCAATTATTTATTTTTACTAGTGAAACCAATATAACATCTCAACATTCACAAATATACATTTCTGACATTCAAAAACAAAACAAAAACAAATCAGTGACCAATATAGCCACCTTTCTTTGCAAGGACACTCAAAAGCCTGCCATCCATGGATTCTGTCAGTGTTTTGATCTGTTCACCATCAACATTGCGTGCAACAGCAACCACAGCCTCCCAGACACTGTTCAGAGAGGTGTACTGTTTTCCCTCCTTGTAAATCTCACATTTGATGATGGACCATAGGTTCTCAATGGGGTTCAGATCAGGTGAACAAGGAGGCCATGTCATTAGATTTTCTTCTTTTATACCCTTTCTTGACAGCCACGCTGTGGAGTACTTGGACGAGTGTGATGGAGCATTGTCCTGCATGAAAATCATGTTGTTCTTGAAGGATGCAGACTTCTTCCTGTACCACTGCTTGAAGAAGGTGTCTTCCAGAAACTGGCAGTAGGACTGGGAGTTGAGCTTGACTCCATCCTCAACCCGAAAAGGCCCCACAAGCTCATCTTTGATGATACCAGCCCAAACCAGTACTCCACCTCCACCTTGCTGGCGTCTTAGTCGGACTGGAGCTCTCTGCCCTTTACCAATCCAGCCACGGGCCCATCCATCTGGCCCATCAAGACTCACTCTCATTTCATCAGTCCATAAAACCTTAGAAAAATCAGTCTTGAGATATTTCTTGGCCCAGTCTTGACGTTTCAGCTTGTGTGTCTTGTTCAGTGGTGGTCGTCTTTCAGCCTTTCTTACCTTGGCCATGTCTCTGAGTATTGCACACCTTGTGCTTTAGGGCACTCCAGTGATGTTGCAGCTCTGAAATATGGCCAAACTGGTGGCAAGTGGCATCTTGGCAGCTGCACGCTTGACTTTTCTCAGTTCATGGGCAGTTATTTTGCGCCTTGGTTTTTCCACACGCTTCTTGCGACCCTGTTGACTATTTTGAATGAAACGCTTGATTGTTCGATGATCACGCTTCAGAAGCTTTGCAATTTTAAGAGTGCTGCATCCCTCTGCAAGATATCTCACTATTTTTGACTTTTCTGAGCCTGTCAAGTCCTTCTTTTGACCCATTTTGCCAAAGGAAAGTAAGTTGCCTAATAATTATGCACACCTGATATAGGGCGTTGATGTCATTAGACCACACCCCTTCTCATTACAGAGATGCACATCACCTAATATGCTTAATTGGTAGTAGGCTTTCAAGCCTATACAGCTTGGAGTAAGACAACATGCATAAAGAGGATGATGTGGTCAAAATACTAATTTGCCTAATAATTCTGCACACAGTGTAGTTCTATGTGCATAAATTCATTATTCTCTCACACAGCCATTTTAGTTCAAATAAAGTCTGATTTTAATTTTTTTAAAGATCCACCATACTCACCCTCTCGCTCACATTTTTTTTATATATACATATATATATAAATATATATATATATAAAAATATATATGTACATAATAATATTTTGTGTTTATACATATATATATATATATATATATATATATATATATACTTTTTAAATACACAATCTGTATATATATATATATATATATATATATATAATTTTATCGCTATATACATTAATATATAGATATATATATATATCACCCCTACTTATATAAATATATCCTATATCCATATAAAAACATAAATATATATACACACCAAACACACACATATATATAGTTATATATATATATATATATATATACAAATATATATATATATATATATATATATAAACACACTCATGAAAAGAATCAAGAGTATGCGACATAACTCCTTTCTAAACTTGTATACTCTGTATTTTTTCTGTAAGTCACTATATCATTGCACATTATTGATTTTATCTCTATTGAGATAGAGATAAATAGATATACAATTTTAACACTATATATATATATATATATATATATATATATATATATATATATATATAAAACCAAACTGTAACCATTTAGATACATATATATATATATATATATATATATATATTTGTGTTTATGTGTATATATCTATATATCTATATATATATATATATATATATATATATATATATATATATATATACACACATATATATATATGTTTGTGTATACCTATTTATAAATCTATGTATGTATATAAATATATATATATATATATATATATGTATGTATGTCTTCTAGTGTGTGTGTGTGTATATATATATATATATATATATATATATATATATATATATATACAGTCTAGTTTGGACATCACAATCATACCCCATCCGTTAGAAATGACAAGCATCAATGCAATAAAGTGCATATAATATCTAAAGAAAAACCAGGCACTCAATGGACTTCATAAAACATCCTTTTATTCAAAACT
Source organism: Bombina bombina (assembly GCF_027579735.1). Taxonomy (NCBI): domain Eukaryota; kingdom Metazoa; phylum Chordata; class Amphibia; order Anura; family Bombinatoridae; genus Bombina; species Bombina bombina. Next base: position 720,651,454 of record NC_069503.1, read on the forward strand.
TTAAATAAACATAACGTTTATGCACATATCCTGTGCGTTTGTCAAATGTCACCTTGAAGAAATGTAACCTAGCACCTAAACCACATGTGGTTTAGGTGCTCGGTTACATTTAGCAAGGTGAAATTTGACAAAGGCACAGGTTATGTTCTGAAACGTTATGTCTATTTAATATTTAATATAAAATCAGTCCAGAATGGAATGCATAGAAAGAAATGTTTGCATAAAAATTCAAGTAAAGTCTGTGTTGTGCGATTATTTTATTAGGTTTATAATGCTGTTTAGCAATTTTTTTGGTTCATTTAACTTAGTTTAATTATATATTCTGTGTTGTGTGATTATTTTATTCGGTTTATAATGCTGTTTAGCATTTAAAATCTTCTTTTCAAAGATTTAAAAATAATGTATTAGGTGTTACTTATGACAATTTTGAGGGGGGCCTGTAACCTATCTCCCTCACTTCCCATCGACTTACATTATAAACTGGGTTTCGATTTACAACGGTTTCGATTTACAACCATTCCTTCTGTAACCTAACCACGGTGTAAAATGAGGGCTACCTGTATATATATATATATATATATATATATATATATATATATATATATATATATATATATATTTTATTATATATATACATATATATATATATATTAATAATCAGAGTATTATGCGGAAATTATGATATTCATGATGTTCTTAATTTGATTATTGACCTATAATTGTTCTAATTTTATTTTAGATCAAATAAATATGCCTAAGTGCATAATCAAAAATTGTAGATGTTCTTCGTGTAAGGGAAGATTGAATCCAGAAGTATCATTACATGTATTTCCAACTTCTCCAGAAAGGATACGTGAATGGTTATTTCAGACTGGACAGTATGTGGATGACATGGAAGAGATGGTTAAAAAAGTTTTTGAAACAAACAGATTTCATAAATATCGAATGTGCTCATTACATTTTGACGAAACAGCGTATTACACACATGGAGTGCGTAAATATTTAAAAAGAGATGCTATTCCAACTATCTTTGGTTCGCAACATTCATCTATTAATCATTTGGATTCTACATTCTCAGTTCCACAAAAATACAACTCAAACGATTGCAGACCGTTATTTCCATGTAAAAAAATTAGGATCTCCTTAAAAGATGGTGAACCGTTTCATACTGTCATCGAAATGAATGCACCGAGTAGACAAACATCAAGGCTTAAAGAGTATTCTGAACTATTTATTTGCAGCAGTTGTTGTGAGAGGAATCAAAAAACTTTTAAAGATGCAAGTACAAATACAGAAATTATTGAGTCTCATGACAAAAATACTGAATTTGATCCTTTTTATGGAACGTTAAGTGCCAAGTTACAAACCGGTAAATTATTCGGTTTAAAAAATGCTTCTTCCTCAACCAGGGGAATGATAAAAATGGTTGACAATTACTATTGGACAATGGGCAATGTTCAACCAGATGATTCAGCCTAAGACCATTGCCCTGAAATTATAGATAAACTTATTTCTGAAACAACAACACCAGACAAAAGTTTAGCAGTACCGGTAGAAAGCAATGAAGCAGATAATCGTGAGATCGCTACCGATGGTTTAGTATTGTGTAATACTATAGCAGTAGACAACATCGAACAATCATTTTCTGAATTTCAAAATGTTTCTATTGCAAGTACTGTTTTATCTGATATCCCCAAAAAAGATTCCTTAATTTTAGACCCAAGCTACACCCCAGAGAAAAATGAAACATCTTTCGATGATTTTTCATTTATGGAAACACCAAATTCCAATGATTATGTGAAAGAAAAAAAATACATTGTATTCGATAGTTGTCTCGAGGAATTACTCCAAATGCTTCCTTGTAAGGCGGTACCAAATTGTGAAGCCCCAATTTTTCAAATAAAAAAAAATGTGCTTGGTACAATGTTGACAGTCACATTGGAATGCTTGAATGGACACCAAAGTATAGTCTGGAGATCACAACCCACTATTGGTAGAATGCCAATGGGTAACATACTTAGTTGTGCTTCTATACTTTTCAGTGGAAACCATTTCGAAAAAATTAAAGAATTCTGTTATTTTCTCGGATTGCAGTTCATCTCTCGCCAAACTTTTTATAAAACTCAAAGGAAATATCTATTTCCAGTTGTCGACAATTTCTGGATCAAAGACAAAGAGAACACACTATCTATAATACGCGATAGACCAATCACATTGTCAGGGGATGGTCAATGTGATAGCCCAGGCTTTAGTGCTAAATACTGCACATACACAATGTTAGAAGAGGAGACAAAGAAAATTGTAGAATTTCAAATTGTCCAAGTTACAGAGTCAACTTCTTCGGTGGCAATGGAAGCCAAGGCATTCCGCCGATGTTTAAACACAATAATTAATTCAAATTTAATGGTTGTTACAATTGCCACAGACCGACATATCAGCATCAGAAAAATTATGAGAGACGATTATTCTCAAATCAATCATCAATTTGATGTTTGGCATTTTAGTAAAAATGTTCGTAAAAAATTATTTGCAATATGTAAAAAAAAAAAGCTGTAAAGAACTTACACCTTGGGTACCTGCAATCATTAACCATCTTTGGAAATCGAGTATGATGTGTAATGGAGATGTTAATTTACTCTGCGAAATGTGGCGTTCCTTACTTTACCACATCAAAAACATTCATACATGGGAAGGTGGGAACCTTGTCAATTGTTGTACACATCAGAGTCTAGATAATGAAGCACAGCGTAAACGAAAGTGGCTGCAGCCAGCCAGTAATGCTCTACGTGAACTTTCGACTTTTGTTTGCAGCAGAGACATTGAAAAGGATTTTCCAAATCTTACAAAATTCTGTCACACAGGTGACATTGAGGTATTCCACAGCCTAGTCCTTAAATACCGTCCCAAAAGGACACACTTTAGAATGGATGCCATGGAGGCACGAACAAAGCTGGCTATACTAGCTCATAATCAAAATGTTGATAGAGTACAGCAAGTTATAAGATGTCCTAAATCCAATTCCGGAACATTTGGTGAATTACAATTTAAAACAGTGTTTCCAAAATCTAAGAAAGAGTGGCAGGTACGTCCAATATATGAAGAGATGAATATGGAACATATTTTTCCCATGATGTGTGATGTTCTAAAGATGGTTGCTGGTGAACTTGAACATAGTTGGGAGTCTAAAAACCAAACTCTACCATCCAATATTGCATCAACGCCAAAACCCGAAAAAAGACAACTGATTGAGAAACGCAGATCCCGATTTCCCAATAAAGGACCGATATTTAATTAACATGATTATCGAGTTATCCAACATAAAGATATAACTTTTTCTATTTTGCATTTATAACTCAAATAATTAAACTAAAAATTTTGTTTATGTTTACTAATATGTATTTGGAACATGAAAGTTAAAAAAAATTTCTAATTTGATTAGGTTGGCTGTTTATATACAATATTTTACGTGTTTAAAGATTTTTATATTTTTTTTTAAATTTTTTTTAAGTGTGAGGATAAAAATGTATTAACATGTTTGGTGTTAACACATTATTGGTTATTTAAAAAAAAAAAAAAGGTATAAATAAAAACAAACCAGTTGATAATTAAATTGTTTAAATTGGAGTTTAATTAGCAACATATTGATTATCAAAATTTAATAAAAACTCTTCTGAACTAATATTTTATTAACGGAAAAATATTCAAAATAGTTAATCAAGGATCATCTCCACAGCTGCAACCTCATTTTCAACATCAATAAATCCTATATAAATATTATATGGTGAAGGAAAGGCATTACGGATCATTGAAACAACACATGATGGAATGGGTTTCCTATTCCTAGGTCCAAGAAAGCCGTGAACCCATGATGTAAATCCACGATAAGCGATTTTTCTGAAATCCCTATAAAAAATATTATAATTATTTTTTTAAATAGTTTCAAAGTAATGGCAGACAAACATGACTTTTTAAATTAGATCAAAAACTGTACATTGGTAAATTATTTTTTTTTATTAATGTATAATAATATTCTTATGCGATACTAACCGGTCATCAAGATCTCTCGGTCTTCTGACACGTGATGTCCGAAAAGTTGCATGATAGGTGTGCATAATTATTAAGAATTCTCTATTTGTTAGGTTGTCAGACAAGTGCGCAGCCAAACATATACATTCTGCTCCTGCAGGTATTAATTGCCTCATTTTTTCATCCTCACGGCAGCAAAAACACTCGATTGGGGTTGGCATGTTGACACAATTTCCACATGTACACCATTCGGTGTTCCCTATTCTCTGATTTTCAGCAGATTGGGATGATGCTCCTGCTTCCACTTCAGAGGACGCACTATCTTCAGAATTTTCATTAACAGGATCCCATAGATGACTTTGTGTAACATCAAAGAACATCGGACGCGATCGACGTCTGGAATCCATTATTTCTCGCTGAAATTGATTAATTTAAAATTTTAATGAATAGTGACATATGTATTTTTAGTGATAAAATTAATAATCGAATTTAATTTTAAATTTTTATTTTATGGACACCGAACCAAAATGTTTTCGTTCATGATTCAGATAGAGCATGCAATTTTAAGACCCTTTCTAATTTACTTCTATTATCAATTTTAATTCTTTCTATTGCTATCTTTATTTGAAAAAGAAGGCATCTCATCTAAGGAGCCAGCAAATGTTTGCTTCAGGTCCATGGACAGCAAACATTTATTGGTGCTGAACAATCAGCAAGGTCAACACAGGTTGTTCACCCAAAATGGTCCAGCATATAAACTTACATTCTTGATTTTCAAATAAACATACCAAGAGAATGAAGAATATTTGATAATAGTAGTAAAATAGAAATTGGGTTAAAAAGGCATGCTCTATGTGAATAAATAGAGATGCTTTTTGATTACAGTGTCACTTTAAGATACATATTTAAATCTTTCATTACTTTACAGTATAAAATAAAAAATTTATTATTACCAGTCGTGCAATTTCTTCATTATCCATCTCCAGAATGGTGTTTCGAGAAGTACCTGGACGGTCGGACATTGTATACACAAAATTTATTCTATAAAAAAGTTTAATTATTTTATTTTTAGTAGACGTCATTGGTCAAAAAGATAAATCTACATGTCATCACTACGTTCCCTAAAAAAGTAACACACTATTTCGAATTGAATATCTGTATTTCTAACATCTCTTCCTGGATGTCCTCTCAATAAATCCATATAAATCTGCTGTAAAATGAGTTCCACATTTTAAATTTTTATTTTGAAATTATTAC